>NC_134480.1:1094928-1193629 GCF_964194025.1 Convolutriloba macropyga
TAAATTGGTGCTTCTTCTGATTAGCAAAGAGTGAAGATACTCGCATGATATAACAAATAGTGATCATTAAAATAGTAAGTAAATTTTTATGCACACATCCAGACTTGCAGGTATGCAGACTATAGCTCCACCAAAAATTTGCACCTCATGTTTTGGAGTGGAGTGAAATTCGAGCAGAACAATTGAACAAAGCTAAAATCCAATGCGGTTAATGTGAGCACAAAAGAAATCAGGTAAAAAAATTGGGTCGAGATAAAGTCCAGAATCGGAAAGTTCGATTGTCGAGCTTAAGTCGAGATGACAATTAAAATCTAGCTCAAGTCTTTTCATAGGCTCTTTGGGTTCAACATGGTCCTCTTATATATATTTTTGTCGAGCACGGTCTTTTCATCAATCGAGGCTTAAGCCTGGGTAGGTGTTTGAGATGCGTTCAAAAATTACTCGCACAAAAATTGGCTAAAATAGAAAAAAGCTAAGATTTATCAAGCCAATTTTCGTCAAAATCAGTATAAGCGATGGTAATAAAAAAAATGAATGAGCACTTAGAAATAAACGATAATAATAGCGTTTTTGAAAATATGGTTACTCTAAAAAGGTAAATCGAAACCACTTTAGCCAGCAAAAAAACGCTCGAGGAAAGTGGTCAAGAAACAAGTTTTCACAAACGTACACAATAATTTAGTCAAACTTCGTTCAAGAGCAGTTAAAAATTATAAGGGCAGAGATCAGTAGTAATAGGTTGAGCAAGTCTCCCCGGGGGGGTGTAGACCCCATGTATTAAGATAGGGTATAGGAGTAATTTTTGAGAGAGGGTCTACACTAATGTATTAAGATAGGGTATAGGCGGCGTACATGTATTAAGATAGCGGCCGCCACGTATTAGTGGGCGCCACGTATTAAGATTAGGAATATCCTGCGCAATGTATGAAGATTGGGGATAAATCTAGGGGTGTTCCAGGGGGTGAGTAGTAAGGTGGGAGCAGATCAGGGTGATTTTCCGGAGCCACTTGTCACGTGATTTTAGAGGACATTTAGGGATTAGCAGGGAATTATACATGCAGCGCGCAGGGAATTGTACAGTCAGCGCGTACGTACAGGCGGGGAAATGTACAGGCATCGCGCAATAACGGATAATTTCCCTCGCAGTATATTTCAACATTTTTTGGTTTAACCACAGCAATGTATTAAGATTAGGTATAGCCGCCGCAATGTATTAAGATTAGGTATAGCCGCCGCATTGTATTAAGATTAGGTACAGCCGCCGCAATGTATTAAGATTAGGTATAGCCGCCGCAATGTATTAAGATTAGGTATAGCCGCCGCAATGTATTAAGATTAGGTATAGCCGCCGCAATGTATTAAGATTAGGTATAGCCGCCGCAATGTATTAAGATTAGGTATAGTCGCCGCAATGTATTAAGATTAGGTATAGCCGCCGCAATGTATTAAGATTAGGTATAGCCGCCGCAATGTATTAAGATTAGGTATAGCCGCCGCAATGTATTAAGATTAGGTATAGCCGCCGCAATGTATTAAGATTAGGTATAGCCGCCGCAATGTATTAAGATTAGGTATAGCCGCCGCAATGTATTAAGATTAGGTATAGCCGCCGCAATGTATTAAGATTAGGTATAGCCGCCGCAATGTATTAAGATTAGGTATAGCCGCCGCAATGTATTAGGATTAGGTATAGCCGCCGCAATGTATTAAGATTAGGTATAGCCGCCGCAATGTATTATGGTCAGTTATATCCACTAAAATTGAGAAAATTGAAAATTTTTAAAAGAATGAATTATGAAGGTACAAAAAGACAGACACAGTATTAATCAAGTACATTATAAGTAATTTTAAACACAACAGAGAGCGCTCACAATAAGAAAATTGATTCAATAAATTACAAGTTCAGGGGTACAGTATGAATTCCATCAGATAACACTTTTCGTTTAGGATAAAAATATGAGAGTCCTTTCTTTGTTTGTTCATAGGTAGCGACGCAGTGGTTGATTGTCCGAAATCCTCTATTTGTAGATGTTAAATTGATGATTTCTTCCATCATTCGCCGATATTTTTCCAATGGTCCATCTCCGGTCTCTTCCAATGTTCGTTTGTTCAGTCCTTTGCTGCTGAATTTGTACTTATCCGATTTCGCATCGTAGCAACAATATGTTTTGCTACAGAGACAAATCATTTCAGTACATCTAAACTCTTCCTTGAACAGACCTGGTTCACGCTTATCGTTCTTTTTATGTTTATCACAACAAGTTCTAGGGAAGAAATTTTGTACAGCATCAGCTTTGAAAGAATCATCACAATCGTGTTCCCTCAGAGTTTCCCAATCTGCTTTTTTAGATGGACGAATGCAATCGTACAAATTTTTGTGCGCTAGAGCTAAGTATAAGGAGTCAGTGTCCATTTCTAAGTCTTCGAACGTGTCGACATCGCAAAATTTATCAAAAAAATTGTAATAAAGCTCCAACATACGTAATTTTGCGTATTGAAGTATAAAAAAGCCGACTATTATCGGTTCACGGTGCTCAATTTTTGATTTTACAAGTTCAACTTCGTATAGTTCTTTTGACACACTGTTAAGTCTCTTAAACAATTTCCCGTTGATAGCTTTGTGTGTCTTTTCATCGTTCAAGTATTTTGTCTCTGTATGTCTGCTTCTGTCCATGATTTGGTAACCATAGGAACTATTCCCTAACAATTTCATTGTTTCTGCTACAACGCTTGATTCAGGATTTTCATCTCCAACTCTTCTAGCATCAACAACCGACTGGACAAAATTGTTGAAGCATTTTTTGGGTGTGTACTGAACGAAGCGATAAATTTTGGTGCATTTTAGCCCAAGACTAAGGTAAAAATTGAGTAATGGTGTTATGACTGTTCCATTCTCCAACTTGAAGCTTGAAATTAACATGCGTTGCGGTTGCTTGAGTAAATCGTTATCAATTGCATAATCCCTCATATAATCACCAATATCTGCTCGACTAACATTAAAGTTTTTAAAGATTGGTGGAAAGTTCGAGAACTTGTATTTCAACCCATCTGGAAATTCGAGATCACACTGAACGTAACCAAATAGTTTATCTTCTCTTATCTTTGTAAGTAGAGATTCTTGAGTCAGAGGTAGCTTGAATGGGAAATTGTTTCTCACGTGAATTTTTACAGATTCATCACCTTTGACAGTTTCCCACCAGTTACATTCCCATATCTCAACAACTTTATATCCTTTGTTTCGCAAACAGTCTCGTCTTAGTTCATTGTATTCCCGTTTCTTTAATCCTTTCTGAGTCTCTTCCTCTGACATGCTTGCTCTTGCTTCCTGACATGCACAAAAGTGAAAGTAACAACCCATTGCTTCAAAAATAGTTTTACAGTGAGCACAAAATCCGTCTACATTAAAACAATCAATCTTTTTCTGAGTTCTAGTTGTGTAGTAGCTTTCAATAGTGCAGTTAGGACGTTGAGATTGTAGGTACGACATATCCATGTTCTCAAATTTCCTCGATTTATTTTGTCTAGCTTTAAACTTCTGAGAGTCTGAATCAAACTCCCATCTAGTGTAAAGCCCAGTGGGCATTTCGTGACACATTGAGAAGGGGTAAAGTTGACTGGCGTCTATACCCACAATTGATTTGCAAATGTTTTCTGTGTTTCGAATGTAGGTTTGATCCACAATTGCTTTTCTAGTAAACACAATAGAGGGACCACCGGTCATATCTTCGCGTATTTTATCATGTAAATCTTTGTCTGCTTCAACGAAAGGATAGAATTTGCTATTAGTTGATTTGTGTAGACAAATATTTGCTAAATTAGGTAGTGTGCAACCCAGTTTTAACATATCAATCCCTTTGTTATGATAGAATTCCATCATTTTCTGCATCGCTTCTAGTGTCGGGACAACATCTTTGTTATTATACCACCTGACAAAGTCTTGAAAAGTTGTCATTTGTTCGTGCTCCCACACACTTTCCAGGTAAATGTAGTTGTCGAATCCCGAGGGGGGCACTACCTTCAACCTAAGTTTTTTCAGAGCCTCCTGTTGGGAAAGTCCACTATTCAACAATTTTGTGAAATCCGTAAATTCTTTTTCCAAGGGATTGTGATCTCTCAACTTACTAAAGAAACATTCGTAAGGGGGTAGGAAAGCTACATCCAATTTGTTTGGTGAGTCGAACCATTCATAAGGGAAAAATCCTTTGGTCTCATTTGTCTTGTAAGCTTTGAGGAACGAATCTAGCGATGTTGCTCCACCAAGAAAGTTTAGAATATCGAGAAACTGAACATCGCCAAATTTAAAGGATACAAAATGATTAGCTTTTTTAATAACCGTTGGTTGAATATCGCGCTCGTGAATGAGGAAGGGTAGTAAATAAGACTTGATAAGATTCAGATCATATTTCCCGCTGTTGAATCCAAATACAGGTAAAATGCTGACATAACGTTCAAAATGTTGTTGTAGTTCGCGAAGTTGATTTTTCTGAATTTGGAGGAATTGAGTCGACATATCAATTTCTTCTTCTTCGATATATTGAAATTCAAACATTGGAGTACTCTCATCTTTCCTTCCATTTAGCTTCTCGAAAATAGAACTTACTCTGTTTTTAATTGCATTTTCAATTGAGGAAAATTTTTGCAACATTTCTGCTTTACTTCTGCTAGCTAGTTCTTCTAATGCTTCAACAAAAGATACAATCAGTGTCTTGGGATCTCTGTTGCAAAGGAAAGTAGGTTCTTGTAATAAATTAGAGGAAATTGACACAGATATTGGTTCATGTTTTCCTATCCAAGTAGTTGTATTGGTATCTTTTAGTTCATTAGATGGAACGCAGATTGATTCGAAGTCAAATACAGCCAAGTTTTTGAACAGTTTTTGTTCTTCCTCATATCCAATTCCAAAACCGTCAAGTTTATCGAACACAGTTTCTCTCAAAGTGTAAACACTCTTCGGATAAATGTGCTGTATCCTATCTTTACAAGATTTCACGTGACGGTGGAAATTACCAGCACGCTTAATAAAGGTATCACAATTAGGACAGCGGAATCGTTTGAAAAACGTGTTGATATCATCAACATAGCAAATGTGGTTGTTGTAGCGCAGTAGATTAATGTTGTTCTCGTACATCTCAATACTTCTTCTGGCAAGTTCACCTACAAAATCCCCGTCCTCAATGTCAATGTCATAAATGAAAATGTTGTGTTTTATAGCATTTTCAACAAACACAAGGTGATCCATTGACACTCCTCTAAAGTTAATTGCGTCATGACCAGACTCGTGGAGAAAGTCACTGAACAACTTAGCTGCGTTTGTTTCCAGCTCAGCTGATCCATAAAAGTGAACAGCCACAGCTCTAAACAAGCAAAGGTAGTCCTTTTAGGTTTCTCCGTATCCATTCGTAACAAGACAATTTACATCGTTTCTCCTCAACAACTGTTCAGGTATAACAGCATCTAAACATCCCATTGGGATATTGTTGAGAAGAGCACAGAAAACTGTTACATTCGTAGTTAGTGCATACCGCCATTTTGTGTTTGCCCTTTCTTGAGCACAAGTCTCAATCAAATCCAATTTCTCTACTCTATCCTGAAGTGAGACTAAGTCTCCCTTAGAACAAAGTAAATGAGACTTCTCAAAGAAGGTGTTGTTCTCATGAGCATAAAAGTATCGGTATTCGTCTGTGTCAACATTTCGTAAAATAAATCCCAGGGATAAATTTATTTTTGCAGCACAGTTAAGCTTTTCAAACACTTCCTTCAGTTTTTCATTAATTTCGCTGGGATCAAGTCTCGACAATTTAAAATTGAATACTCTATGTCTCCCATTCTCCATCTCAGTATTGTCAAAGAAGTGTTGACAGGCACTAAGTTCCTGCTGTAACTGTTCGTTGTTCCTATCCAATTCTTCCGATTCTAGTACTTCTTTCAAGCTTTCGCTGGATTTGGTTCCAACTTTGGTCGATGTATCTTCGCGTATTTTATCATGTAAATCTTTGTCTGCTTCAACGAAAGGATAGAATTTGCTATTAGTTGATTTGTGTAGACAAATATTTGCTAAATTAGGTAGTGTGCAACCCAGTTTTAACATATCAATCCCTTTGTTATGATAGAATTCCATCATTTTCTGCATCGCTTCTAGTGTCGGGACAACATCTTTGTTATTATACCACCTGACAAAGTCTTGAAAAGTTGTCATTTGTTCGTGCTCCCACACACTTTCCAGGTAAATGTAGTTGTCGAATCCCGAGGGGGGCACTACCTTCAACCTAAGTTTTTTCAGAGCCTCCTGTTGGGAAAGTCCACTATTCAACAATTTTGTGAAATCCGTAAATTCTTTTTCCAAGGGATTGTGATCTCTCAACTTACTAAAGAAACATTCGTAAGGGGGTAGGAAAGCTACATCCAATTTGTTTGGTGAGTCGAACCATTCATAAGGGAAAAATCCTTTGGTCTCATTTGTCTTGTAAGCTTTGAGGAACGAATCTAGTGATGTTGCTCCACCAAGAAAGTTTAGAATATCGAGAAACTGAACATCGCCAAATTTAAAGGATACAAAATGATTAGCTTTTTTAATAACCGTTGGTTGAATATCGCGCTCGTGAATGAGGAAGGGTAGTAAATAAGACTTGATAAGATTCAGATCATATTTCCCGCTGTTGAATTCAAATACAGGTAAAATGCTGACATAACGTTCAAAATGTTGTTGTAGTTCGCGAAGTTGATTTTTCTGAATTTGGAGGAATTGAGTCGACATATCAATTTCTTCTTCTTCGATATATTGAAATTCAAACATTGGAGTACTCTCATCTTTCCTTCCATTTAGCTTCTCGAAAATAGAACTTACTCTGTTTTTAATTGCATTTTCAATTGAGGAAAATTTTTGCAACATTTCTGCTTTACTTCTGCTAGCTAGTTCTTCTAATGCTTCAACAAAAGATACAATCAGTGTCTTGGGATCTCTGTTGCAAAGGAAAGTAGGTTCTTGTAATAAATTAGAGGAAATTGACACAGATATTGGTTCATGTTTTCCTATGCAAGTAGTTGTATTGGTATCTTTTAGTTCATTAGATGGAACGCAGATTGATTCGAAGTCAAATACAGCCAAGTTTTTGAACAGTTTTTGTTCTTCCTCATATCCAATTCCAAAACCGTCAAGTTTATCGAACACAGTTTCTCTCAAAGTGTAAACACTCTTCGGATAAATGTGCTGTATCCTATCTTTACAAGATTTCACGTGACGGTGGAAATTACCAGCACGCTTAATAAAGGTATCACAATTAGGACAGCGGAATCGTTTGAAAAACGTGTTGATATCATCAACATAGCAAATGTGGTTGTTGTAGCGCAGTAGATTAATGTTGTTCTCGTACATCTCAATACTTCTTCTGGCAAGTTAACCTACAAAATCCCCGTCCTCAATGTCAATGTCATAAATGAAAATGTTGTGTTTTATAGCATTTTCAACAAACACAAGGTGATCCATTGACACTCCTCTAAAGTTAATTGCGTCATGACCAGACTCGTGGAGAAAGTCACTGAACAACTTAGCTGCGTTTGTTTCCAGCTCAGCTGATCCATACAAGTGAACAGCCACAGCTCTAAACAAGCAAAGGTAGTCCTTTTAGGTTTCTCCGTATCCATTCGTAACAAGACAATTTACATCGTTTCTCCTCAACAACTGTTCAGGTATAACAGCATCTAAACATCCCATTGGGATATTGTTGAGAAGAGCACAGAAAACTGTTACATTCGTAGTTAGTGCATACCGCCATTTTGTGTTTGCCCTTTCTTGAGCACAAGTCTCAATCAAATCCAATTTCTCTACTCTATCCTGAAGTGAGACTAAGTCTCCCTTAGAACAAAGTAAATGAGACTTCTCAAAGAAGGTGTTGTTCTCATGAGCATAAAAGTATCGGTATTCGTCTGTGTCAACATTTCGTAAAATAAATCCTAGGGATAAATTTATTTTTGCAGCACAGTTAAGCTTTTCAAACACTTCCTTCAGTTTTTCATTAATTTCGCTGGGATCAAGTCTCGACAATTTAAAATTGAATACTCTATGTCTCCCATTCTCCATCTCAGTATTGTCAAAGAAGTGTTGACAGGCACTAAGTTCCTGCTGTAACTGTTCGTTGTTCCTATCCAATTCTTCCGATTCTAGTACTTCTTTCAAGCTTTCGCTGGATTTGGTTCCAACTTTGGTCGATGTTCCGTGTTTCCGTCTCTTATGTTGTTGAAGAGAATAAAAACTTGGAAATGCCTCCAAGCATATAGTGCACACTGTACTAAGCTTCTTTTCTTGAGGAGCGTGACGCTTAGCAAGGTGGTAGTTCAAGTCCTCTTTCCTCTTTGTGTAGAAATGTGGACACTTGGGACATTTTAAAGTCCCACTATCACACGATTTTTTGTGTCGAGCCATTTGCTGCTTGACAACCATTTTCTCGCACTTTGAGCATTTGACAGGTAGATTTCTATCAAGAGATGGCATTGTATTGTTGTGATCCAAAATGAATTGAATAAATTTTAAGTAAATTGCCGAGCAACTGTTTCTGATAACAAAGTGAGAATGAATACAATTTTTGGTTTTTTAGTTAGAATAACTTTTTTGACTAATTATTTCCATATAAGGAAATGACGTAATTTCTATTTTTAGTAACATTACGCAATACGAAAGTTCAAGAACTTCCTACGAAGCAGTCACAGTGTTACATTATACATTGTATTTAAATCCAGAAAACATCAAAAATGTGTAACCTTATTCCTTGGAGGAAGATCGGAAATCTTAAGTTATATTTATTTGTCATATTGCTGATTTGTGTTACTTTTTTACAAAACAATACTATTCATCCCAAAACAGACTTCTTAACAAAATCTATCTGTCAGATGTTTGCTCACTTAGAGAATACAAATATTATTGTAAACAAACTAATTTTGTAATTTCATCGATAAAACACTAAATGTGTTTTTACAATAATATTAAAACATTAGAGAAGAAAACTCCTAATTTAATTGAAGATAACTTATAAACAATTGACGTTAACGTGATTATATTACAAACTACAAACCAATCAAATTTTAGTATTAAGAAACTTGTTGTAAAAGTTAATGATATCGTTTTGCTTATCTCATTCTCTCTTTTAACATTTTTTTATTTTAATAGATTAATACGTGAAATTTTACTCATTTGTGAAACATGTTGATCAAAAACCACTTACAAATATTGGAGAAGATTTACAAGAGAAAAGAAGGTATACCTGATTCATACAAAATTGACGAAATTGATGTAGATTCATACTTTTTTTACAATTTTTTGGACATTTTCACAAAATCCAACAGAATAATCCGATTTAGTAAAGGACTTGAGTATGCAACGTTCTCTATTAAAAAATTTGAATATGAGGAGTTTATTGCGAAACAGTCTTTCGATTTATCCTCAGAATTGCATGTAAGCAAATACGAATTGTTGTTCATTTTGAACTCCGTCCCCGATATATTGGAACAGTACAGAAATATTTCACAAACAAACTTTGTTCCTCTCCCAGAACCAATAACAATAACTTCTTCACTACAGAGTGCTTTGTACTTCCATTATTACAACGACTACAATGCAGTGGGAGTACTGATCAGATTCGGAATTCGTTTACCTAACGCATTTATACAGAAATTTGATTCCAAAAATGGAATATTTTCCGAGATTGATCTGAAATTTGACGAATTGGAAAAAATTTATCAAAATTTGACTTTTTTGGTAAATTATGTCACTTCATTTCAACTTAAATAGACCATTTTAGGTAAAAGCATAGTCGGAAACCTGTATGTATCCTTCACTTCCTACCTTGTTAGAAAATTTTAACCAAATTTGGATTTGGATTTCAGTTCGTCCAGAAATTTCAAGCTAAACGTCACTTTTTCTCATAAAATCTTCCATCTTTGGTTACTATTGTCTGATTGGACAGAGTACATTATATATAGAGGTTGTTGATTTTGACATTATCAATTGATCCAACTTCTCTGAAAACATCATCACTACTTTCTCACATTATACTAACTACTCCTCAAGATTTTATCCTGCTATCGAGCTTCAACATTCACTTTCTTTTTGTTTAAAAATACTTACTTTAGTTCTAACTTTTGTTTAAATCTAATTTATATATCCTGTTCCCTTCCTAAAAAGAAATTTGCTGCTTTATAGCTTTCTCTCCACTGATTGCTTTTATCACGTTCTCGACAAGAATCTTTTCATCCATTCTCATCACTTTCTAACAAAAACCTCTTCTATCATTTATTCCAAAATGGAGTTCACCGTTCAAAATAATAACCTTCTGTACTCATTTTCTTTTACTGAGGATATTGCTCGGATAGGAGTTCGAGATTTATCAAACGGACTGTATGGGTCTCTGATCACTTTACCCATTACTGTGTGGCACATTATTGAGCACCAGCGACAACAGTTTGATACATATCATCAGGGACAGGTCCCAATCACAGAGAATCAACTCGGAACTCACGCGATGGGACACGAAGTTGCTGTTGTCAGTGGACACCACTATCCTCACGTTAATGGATCTGATTTTCCTGCCAACTACGTAGCTGGAAATATTCAGTACACATTTCCTTGGGAGGAAGGGCAAATTCCAAACAGTTGGTTCACTACACCGGATGTAGGTGAGGTATCAGGCCCAGAGGTGGAAAATAATCTTCTCCAAATAGCTTCAAGAGCTCATAGAAGAGAACATAGGGAGTTGAGTATTGATACTAGTACCACCACGTCATTTAACGATCTGGAAAACTTTGATCCAGCGCAGTACTATGGATCCACTGACATGTCAACTACACCCTCGATGACAACCCCATCGATTGAGGAAGGAACAGCTAACAACCCTATCTTTTTGAGTGATGTACCTAATACCCCAGTCACTGTTCAACCAACTCAACTACCTGGTAGGTAGAATTGAGCGACAAAGAGGTTTCGGTAATGAAAATCAGAACTTACCAGAATATGTTATTGAAACTCTTTTTGAATGATTTCTATGTTCAATTTTGTAAACTATTTTGTATTTGTTCGTAAAAATAATAAAGTTTCTGAATACCTTTTGGGTGTTTCGTATTAAATTTACATTTTCAATTTTATAATTTTTTTATAGTTTTCCAGAATAAAAGACTAACACGAAAGGTTACTTGATAATTTAGGTACTTGGTTATTATTGAAAATTTGTTTTTCGACAATTAAGAAAAATACCGAATTTAATTTTGATATTTAAGAAAATTGTCGAATTTATTTTCGATATTTAACAAAAAATGTCGAGAAAAAATTCGATTTTTAAGAAAAAGTTACTGTTACAAATCCGATTTTTAAGCTGCAAGAACAGATTCAAAACTTGTCATTTTAAAAATTATTAAAATTTGTGTTTTTTGCTTAAAATCATACCGTAAAACTAAGAAAAATGAGAAAAAATTGCACATTTTGCACGCACAGTTTGGTAACATTTTTGATTTTTAATGAAAAATCTGAGGTTCTATTTTTGACTTTTAACAAAAAATGTTGTGTGAAAATTCGACATTTAACAAACAAATCGACTTCAAATTTCGACTTTTAGAATATACACTAATAATAAAACATTTTAGTACAAACACTTTATTACTTTCTAACTTCAAAGTACAACATGGGGTTATCAATTATTCCATGACCATCTAGTAAACAATCAACAATTTTTATTAATTCGCTCTCATACTTTGAGTTCTTAAGTGACTGAATTCGGTCGAAGAAGGATGATCTCAATGTTTGTGTGCTTGCATTTCTTTGCTCAGCTCTCAGTAGATGTCTCTTGAACTTTTTTCTACTCAATCTCTTCTTAGACACGCTGGGTAGTTTTTCAACAAATTTGTTTTCCGAATTATGTTGTACCGCTCTCTTCAATTGGGTGAAAACAAGTCCTGCTTCTTCGTTTGTGTGACCAAAAAACTGATGTTTATATAAGGTGTATAAGCAGTCCACTGTCTGATATTGAAAAGATAAATCATCCAATTTTTGGAGTAATTCATTAATGGAAGATGAAATGAGAATTATGTGATAAGAACAATTTTTCAGAGGACAAAAAGTGTAATTGTGAGACGCAACAGAGTATTCACTAGTAAGCAAGTAAGGTTTATAATCCTTAACTGATACGCAAATGAACAAGGCTTTCTCACAAAATTTTTTATAAAAGTCAGGTAAAACTTGACACATAACTGCTGCCATTCTGTAACCAAAGTGATTTTGGAGTGATTCTTTTAAACTACCGTATAAGGAAATAACGCAATTCAGTTCAAACGCAGCGAAAATTTCATTTGAAAAATGACACAGTTCAAGAGACAGCAACTCAGAAAAATCCGTTGTTTTACTTGTTCTAAATATTTCAAACACTATTACTCGCTAATGCAACACAGACGTGCTAAACATCAAGATAAATATGCTGCTCTAGTTCAAATGTTTGCTCAACTTAAAATTTCTGACTAAGTTTCCTTATAAGGAATTTTTGCAAAATGACGCAATTGAACTTTCCATATTTGGAAATGAAAGAAGGATAATGACATCATTACCAAATAAAGGTGATCGGAAACAATAGAGGAAGTAAAATTACAAGTCAAATCATTCAATTAATTTCTATCTGTCACATTAAGTTGATAAAATGTCTCTCTCTAAAGTCTCTCCGTTTTACTCGAGTGCTCCGTCTATGTTTACCGATTCTCAACCTAAAACTGGAACTGATTCGGTTCCATTTTATATAGACTTTGGTTCTAACCCAAAAAGATTTGGGAGATTTACTGTGTCCCAGATTTTTAAAAACGGACAAAATTATTCCGAACCAACTTTCCAAGTCTTCAAAAAAGATAATTCTGGAACATTTGAGAAGTACCAACAACTTCGAATAGGAGATTACGAATTCAAGAAATTCTGTTTCCTCAAGAACAATATCCTGGATGGGGAGTTGGAACTGAGTGAGCACCCGACTCAATTTGATAAGAACCCATGTATGGAGGATGTGCTGCAACGATGTCACAAAGTCAGAGAGGTCAGCATAGGACGAAATCGACAAATATATGTGACTTTCATTCAATACGTTCAGGAGAATCCAGCCTCCATTTATGTGCAGATTCGGCTCTTTTGTCGCAAGGAAAACAATGAGTTCAAGCAGGTGACTTATGTCAGCTACACTTTGGACGAGTTCAAGGAACTGATTCAAAATTTGAATGACTTTTCTAACATTGAACAATGTACATTTCAATAATAATTGTTGTGTGATTTTGTAATATGTCTTTGTCTTCTCTACAATAAATTTTTCATTTTAAAAATCTTTGATCTGAGAATGACTTGGGATATTGGTTGCTCAAGAAACATTTTTTTGAGTCTCAGAGACAAGTCAAAAGTTTTTCACGTTAGACTTCATTACGAACTTAAAAGATATTCCTATACTGTCCTTGAAGCTCAAAATTTTCACAAATTAGAAAATTTGGACATAGAGTCCCAAATTTCAGAATTTAAGTGGGTTATTCACAACGGATTACGCAGAACAAGTCTTATATATCGTTCAGATAAACAACAAGTTACTATTTCACAACATCGTTGGAACGGATATCAGTGGAGTTTTCTGACAAATATTGAATTGAAAAAAGAAGAGTACGAGAACTTACTAGAGCATCTCCCTACACTTTTATCTTATATTGAAAAGTTTAAGAAAACTTGCATTGACATGGATGAAGGAACGCAAAGTTGATGGATATTGTCATTCTTGTCAACATATTCAATTGCTACGGAAGCATCCTTTCAATGTTTCCCGAAAATGAAAAACGCAAAAACTGTTTTTAGCGGCCTGTAAAATTTGGGACGAGAATATAAATTTGGAGGAAATTAACCAAAAATTCCCTCATGGAGGACTTATTGGTTATGGAAATTCCTTTTTAGATTATTTCTTTGCTAGATTGAAAGTTTTTCGATTACATGCTATACTACACGATTCTGCTGGAGCGGTTAAAGCAACTACAAACAAGGGACCAGGATACTGTTACATGTTACCAAATTTTCCAAGCTCATGTTTCTTGGGACATTTAACTGGGTTAATCTTTTGTGTCTTTATTAAATTTTATCATCCTCAAATGTTCAAAATGCTAGACTGCTAATCATTTTTGTAATAATTCACCCTAGAAAAAAGAATGTCTCTCGTTGTGTTTGATATTGAGTGCTTGGAAGGGAAAATTGTCAAGGAGTTGGGTGTTTTCAAGGATGGAATTGTATTGGGATACAGTTTCCTCCCACCCAAAGACTATAAACCTACTTTTCAAGCAAAATGGAACACTAAAAATTTACATGGGATTAATTGGAACAATGGAAAACTTGAATACACTGAGTTGTCATCAATCATTCACCAACATTGTTCACCTACAACAGAATACTTTGCAAAAGGGTTAGAGAAGTGTAATCTTCTCTCAAATTACTTGTGTAAAGATGTGGAGAATCTAGATGATCTTGGTTGTCCAAAAGTTTCCAAACTTCTCAATAACTCGGATACTGACTGGGATTGTAGCAATTATCCGTATCGACACAAAAAGACATTTCACTGTGCAGAGAAGAAAGCTTATGCTTACGGAACTTGGACTCTGGATTTTTTTGATAACGTATAATATTTGTAATTTCTATTTGTAATTTCTATTTGTATTTGTGATCGTTTTGTAATTTATTATTTTTATTTTACTACTTTTGAAATCAGAGAGAAGTTGCATTCCCAGTTCAAAAATTGATTTTCCCTTAAAAATAAGGTATAAATGACCGAGCATACAGATAACGGTTTAAATTTAGGTAATTTTGTCTTTGATGATAATAACCAGGAACGACAATCGTGGAAATGTTTTGGACAGACTTGTAATAGATCTCTGGTGGTTTTTTTGTCCCAATTTTTTGTTATTTTGTTAATATTAGTGTGCTGTATAGTAAGAATAACTCTTGCCGAAACCTGTGAAGAAACAACAGTTTGGATTGCTATCTTATCTAGTACAGTCGGTTATATTTTATCTTTTCCTAAACTATGAACAAAATAATCTCTACTAAGGAACGCATTTTTATTTCATTGGTGGGACCAAGCGGGTCTGGAAAATCTCATCTTATCCATGATTGGCTAATTATTGGAACTTTTCAACCCGATTTTGATAAAATTTACTATTTTTATCAACATTATCAATCACTTTACGGTCTAATGTCCAAAAACATTAAGAACATTCAATTTATTCAAGGAGTTGACTTTGAGTTCATTCAGAGTCTACCCAATAATGGAACAAAGTATTTGCTGATTTTTGATGATTCTTGTGAAGAAATCTCAAGCTCGAAAGAATTTGTTAAAATCGCGACAGCTGGAAGACACAAAGGTCTTAGTACAATATATATAAAGCATAATCTTTTTCATCAGAGTAGGCTGGGAAGAGAGATTGAGTTACAAAATACTCATATAGTTTTATTCAAGTCTCCTAGAGATGTTCTCCAGATTAACACTCTTAGTCAACAGCTCGGGTTAGGATCACAATTAAAAGATTGGTATACAAAAGCTACTTCAATCCCGTATGGTCATTTACTCATTGATCTAACTCCGAAAACAGTCGACTCTCTTAGATTTTGTAGAAAAAGTGGTTCTATTCCCACTATTTTTTTTCTCCCTAAAACGAAACAAGAGGTTACTTTCTTGAACGATGAACACACAACATCTCTCTACGCTGATAACGTTCCAAACGTATTCCTAGAACTTCAAGAAATCGTTCCTAAGAAATTGTCCAAAAGATTTCATTCAGTTTCTAAACGAATGCATAGTAAACCTTCTCGGGGGACAACTACAAGAAATACAAAAACAAGACGTAATAAAGTACAGAGACGAAATTCATCAACTCGTGCTAAAAAGAACCGGAATAAATAAAAGAAGAGCAATTTTAAGTTCACGAAAAGGAATAGAGCTCATGTCAATTTTGACACCATCTATCATTAATCGATTGTCTTGAAATGGAACAATTTGTTTTGATTCCTCAACACCTTTACGAACAAAATACAAGTTAAAAAGTTGGACACTTTTGAGCAGAAACCAGTTTCTGTCCCAACACATTTGGACCCTAATTACAAGGAAATCAGCAACAAAACCAGATCTTCAAAGAACGAATCAATTGTAGATCAAATTTTGAATTCACCGCGAGTCAAGCTATCTCTCAACGACACAATTTTATTAGATGGAAGAGATACAGAAGTAGCTTTTGCAGATTTTATTTTTGCTTTAAAAAGAAAGAACGTTGATTTTCCCGACATATGTTACACAATACTTGATGCTACCGGAATAAATCCGCAAAAAGTAATAAACAAAGATGCCAAAAGCAAAGACAGAGGGAGCTGGATTCCTTTCGAAATCTGAAAAAGCCAAGCTACAAAGGCTGTATAGAGATGGAAAAGCCGCATATGGATCAATTAAAAATCTACAAAAAGCAAGTGGGTTATCCAAAAAGAAAGTTGGCTACTTTCTACACAGTAAAGATTCCTACACAAAGTATCGTCATGCAACACGACATTTCAAAAGATTACCAGCATTTTCTAAGCGAATCAATGAGATCTGGTGTCTCGATCTAGCTTTTATGGATAAATTATCGGATACTAATAATGTAGTGAAGTATTTATTGGTATGTGTTGACGTCTTTTCTAGCTTTGTTCGTGTACAACCAATGAAGTCAAAGTACTCTACCGATGCAGTTGTAGCTTTCAAAAAAATGTTGCGTAAAAAAAGTATGCCCGCGAAAGTATGGGTTGACCAGGGAACAGAGTTTAGTGGTGAGTTTCGAAAGTTTTGTATGGACAAGAAAATTAAAATTTACTCTACTAGAAGTGAAACGAAAGCTGCTGTAGCAGAACGAGCCATTAAATCCCTGAAAAACATTATTTATCGCTATATGGAAGAAAATGGTGACAAATACATAAGAAAAATGGATTCCTTTGTCAAAACTATGAACACAAGAGTTAATCGCTCAACAGGTAAAGCTCCAAAAAATGTAACAAACAAAGACTTTTTGTCAATTTTTTACAGAAACCCAATTAACCATTATAAACGACCACGTTTTAAAGTGGGTGAAAATGTTCGTATATCAAAAAAAGATATTCCATTCACAAAAGGTTATAAATCACAGTTCACAAATGAAATATTCAAAATTGTTAAAGTTGCTACTTTTAAACCGCCAACCTATAACCTTTGTGGAGAACAAGGTGATGAAATTCTAGGTAAATTTTATGAACAAGAGCTTTCAAAGTGTATAATTTAAAGATGAGTTCTTTCACTGTTGAGTTGGTTTCCAATGCGTCGTTTGATTGTTACCCAAACAATACACTAAGTTCTTTCACGAATTTTCTACCTGAACAAATTAATCTTGATGGAGAATGGGAGGTAGCGATAACAGAACTGTCGTATCCTTCCTTGTACCAAAACATAACAGAGGGTAAATTCTTCTATCTAGATGAAGCAACGCCAGATACAAAACCATCGGATTATTACACACTTGATCCAGGTCTATACCCCTCGATCTCTGATATTGTCAATGAAATGAACAAAAAAAAATCAGGAACGTGAAAAAAATGAAAAAAACACCAATCAAGTTACACGTTAACAAAATTACTCAGCGAATATCTTTGAGTCTTCCGAATCAGAACTCTTTTCTTGTCATTTTTAGTGCCGATCTTTGTCATGTCTTTGGATGCGAAGAAGCTGTTTATGGTATGGGTGTTTTCATGAGTGGTGCTGGTCCACACTTTCCCAAGTTCCCTTATGACATTGTACGAATACACACCTTAATGATATATAGTGATATTGTTGAATACAATATTGTGGGTGATACAAAAGCTGCTCTTTTACGATGCATTCCGTTTATATCAAAAAATAAGAATGGAGATATCATCTCAACGGGACAATACATGAATTATCAAAATATTCCAAACATACAATTTAAAAAAATTCTAAAAAACTCATTCCACAGCATAAAACTCGAGCTCCGGGACTCTTATGGTGAAAAAGTTCCTTTCAACTCTGTTGGTGTAACAAGAGCAGTACTAATGTTTAGAAAAACTTCTAACAATCATTTTTAGATTTAAAGTTGTAGAAAATGGTTGCTGATAGTGATTTACCGTATTTTCGTGGTTATTCAAGTCAGAGGGGAAGAGGATTCGGAGCATCAGCACAAACAATTGGGAGGACAGCTATTCCATTCTTGAGGAGATATGTTGTCCCAGCAGCAAAAAGAGTTGGTGCTGATTTGCTTGATATAGCTGCACCAGAAATTGGAAATGTTCTAACTGGAAAGAAAAAATTCAAATCTGTGGCTGCAGATGTTGGAAAGAAAACATTACGTAAACAGCTAGGTGGTGGAAAAGTTAGGAAACGTCGCATTATTCGAAGAATTCCCCCAAAAACCAGTCGACGTCGTCGAACTAGAAGAGATATTTTTTCTAAGCTAAAATGAATACTAGATCAACAAACGATAGCAACTTTCGTTATGGTCACTTTACGAACTCTTGCTTGGAGATTTTTGACAAAATTCCTGTTTTGGAACCAATTGAATCTTCTCACGTTCAAGAAGTTTATCCCAGTACTTCATTGGATGAAAGCAGCATTGAGTTCGAGTTTGAAACAAATAGAAGCATATATCTTGATATGAGAGATTTCCTCTTTCAAATCAAAGTTGGTTTACAAAAGGGAAGATTGTTTGATGACTTTATGAAAAAAGACGAACATGGAAAAGGAGATATGGGAATGTCTTTCACAGATGATGATTTACATTATCTAATTCACGTCAACAATTTATTGCACTCGCTCTTCTCCAACTGTGAGGTGTATCTGAACAATCAACAGGTTTACAACTCAAATGGTCTCTATGGACACAAAGCTTTAAATTCCAATGAATTAAACGCTTCCACAAGAAATAATGAAGGTATTTTGGCTTGTCATGGATATGAATTTGAAAAAGAACCCAGCGATTTTGAAAAAAGCCCTTTTATAGATCGAGAGAAGAACTTTTGCTGAAAAATGGAACTACTTATTACGGTAAATTAGCAATTGATTTGTTCCAATGTGAAAAGTTACTGCTACCAAATACAAAAGTTGGACTAAAATTGATTCGTGCAAGACCCAATTTTTACATGATCTCCTACAATCCTCACGTCTCCCTTAAAGTTCTTGACTGTTCCCTGTTTACAAGACGTGTTGTTGTTAACGAAGTGTATCACCAGACTATCAAATATCAATTAACTCATCAACCTGCTTGTTACAACTTTATGGAAACAATTGCACGCACATTTATTATTCCTTCAGGACAGAACCAGTTTATTCAGGAAAATGTTTTTAACAATGCTCCAATCAGAAGAATAGCTATCGCGATGAACACAAATTCAGCATTCACAGGACATTTTCAAGAAAATCCTTTCCATTATCAGAAATTTGGTTTACGGGAACTAAGAATTGTTCGAGGAGGTAGAGCTATAGTATCAGTTGATACAAGCAATGACTGTAGGGCATATGTAACAACAATGAAAGCAATGAATTTTAACGAAGAGATTCCCGCGTTACCACATAATCTATTTCAGAACCATTACGTACTTGTATTTGATCTCACTTCACTTCAAGATGCTGGAGAAAATATTCATTATCCTGAGCTCAGCGGTGAAAGTATCCGATTAGAAATGTTTTTCGATCGCCCGCTAAGAAGCGTGACAGAATTAATTGTTCTAGGAGAAAGGATGTCCACTGTTAAAATTGATCAGTTCGGAACGGTTGCTAAAAATGTCTGAAGATTTTTGCGTTAACGAAAATTTTTTCATATTTTTTTCAGTTTTTTATGGGTTCTACATCATTGCTTTCTGCATTGGAACATTTGTGGGTTATATATTATCGTCACCCAGTTGCCATTCTCTTCACCAAATAATTTCTTAAAATGGACGTTAACTGGGGGCGAACTAATTCAAACTTTTTTGTTTACGTTCCTCTCCTAATTTTTCTGGTACTTTTCTTTATAATTATTTTATTCTACCCCAACTCCCATAACAATTCTGTCGACAAAATTAAAAAGACAAGCAAAGTTTTATTAGAGCAAGGTAAAAAGTCCAATGATTGTTGCTTTTTTGAAGAGAATGAGTCTTTTCAGCTTGACTGTACAGTTAAAAATCCGTGTGTTAGTGGTACTTGCGAAATAAAGCAGAGAAAATTTTTTTGTCATGGATAACACTTCCCTGAGACAGATTATTGAACGAATCCCAGAACTCAAATACCGCTATATTGGATCGTTTCCAGCAGATTGTGTTCCAAGACTACCCACATTCAGCTTTGCTATCATCAACACTTCTCCGAGCAGTGAAGCTGGAGAGCATTGGATAATGATTGCTCGACTCAATCGAACTTATTACTATGCTGATTCTTTGGCTCGTCCAATCACAAAATACAAATTTTTGAATAAAAAGTATCAGAAAATGATACAACAGCCAGTTCAGAAAACTGATAATTTGTGTGGATTTTACACAATATTTGCAGCATTTCAACTATTTAAATTTTTTCAAACAAAACTGAACAATGTTCATGATGTTCATATTTTAAACTTTATAAGTAATTATATGTGAATTAGATAAATTTAATGTAAAATAAGTCGAAGTGTAATAAAGTCGACAGTAATTTTTTTCTAAATTCCTTAATTCTTCGTTAGTTACTCAAATTTTTTGTTGTCGACTTTATTAACTACTCGGCTAAATGTACTTTAATACTCTTTTCTTTTGTACTATCATCATGTAAACGTTTGATTAAATTTTTATTTGCATGTGCTTAATTTGTACTGTGTCTGTTATTTTGTACTTATTAATTCAATTTTTTTCTTTTGTTTAACTTTTTTCCATGTTATGAGCGCTTAAAAGTCCACTAGTACTGTGACAATGCCAGATCAGCAAGAGGTAGTTTCGATCTACCGACCTCTGGGTTATGAGCCCAGCACGCTTCCGCTGCGCCATCTTGCTATTTAGGGTCGGCTATACCTAATCTTAATACATTGCGGCGGCTATACCTAATCTTAATACATTGCGGCGGCTATACCTAATCTTAATACATTGCGGCGGCTATACCTAATCTTAATACATTGCGGCGGCTATACCTAATCTTAATACATTGCGGCGGCTATACCTAATCTTAATACATTGCGGCGGCTATACCTAATCTTAATACATTGCGGCGGCTATACCTAATCTTAATACATTGCGGCGGCTATACCTAATCTTAATACATTGCGGCGGCTATACCTAATCTTAATACATTGCGGCGGCTAAACCTAATCTTAATACATTGCTGCGGCTATACCTAATCTTAATACATTGCTGTGGTTAAACCAAAAAATGTTGAAATATACTGCGAGGGAAATTATCCGTTATTGCGCGATGCCTGTACAATTCCCCGCCTGTACGTACGCGCTGACTGTACAATTCCCTGCGCGCTGCATGTATAATTCCCTGCTAATCCCTAAATGTCCTCTAAAATCACGTGACAAGTGGCTCCGGAAAATCACCCTGATCTGCTCCCACCTTACTACTCACCCCCTGGAACACCCCTAGATTTATATCCATTCTTAATACATTGCGCAGGATATTCCTAATCTTAATATGTGGCGCCCGCTAATACGTGGCGGCCGCTATCTTAATACATGTACGCCGCCTATACCCTATCTTAATACATTAGTGTAGACCCTCTCTCAAAAATTACTCCTATACCCTATCTTAATACATGGGGTCTACACCCCCCCCCCCCCGGGGAGACTTGCTCACCCTATTACTACTGAGATCAGTTACCAACTCCCGTGTACATAAAAAACTTAGCGATGGACCCATCAAGATCATAGTCAGCCATAATCACAATCGCCCAGAAAAAACCAGCCATCATCACAAGAATACAGACGTGAATTGGCCAATCACTGGCTAGGCATTTTGATACGCCTTCAGACGGTAGTTAGCAATAATCACAATCGTCCAGAAAAAAAGCAGCCATCATCACTAGCATACAGACGTGAATTGGCCAATCACTGGATAGGCATTTTGATACGCCTTCAGACGGTAGTTAGCCATAACCACAATTGTCCAGAAAAAAAAGCAGCCATCATCACAAGCATACAGACGTGAATTGGCCAATCACTGGATAGGCATTTTGATACGCCTTCAGACGGTAGTTAGCCATAACCACAATTGTCCAGAAAAAAAAGCAGCCATCATCACAAGCATACAGACGTGAATTGGCCAATCACTGGATAGGCATTTTGATACGCCTTCAGACGGTAGTTAGCCATAATCTCAATTGTCCAGAGAAAAAGCAGCCATCATCACAAGCATACAGACGTGAATTGGCCAATCACTGGATAGGCATTTTGATACGCCTTCAGACGGTAGTTAGCCATAATCAAAATCGTCCAGAAAAAAAGCAGCCATCATCAGAAGCATACAGACGTGAATTGGCCAATCACTGGATAGGCATTTTGATTCGCCTTCAGACGGTAGTTAGCCATAACCACAATTGTCCAGAAAAAAGCAGCCATCATCACAAGCATACAGACGTGAATTGGCCAATCACTGGATAGGCATTTTGATACGCCTTCAGACGGTAGTTAGCCATAATCACAATTGTCCACAAAAAAAGCAGCCATCATCACAAGCATACAGACGTGAATTGGCCAATCACTGGATAGGCATTTTGATACGCCTTCAGACGGTAGTTAGCCATAATCTCAATTGTCCAGAAAAAAAAGCAGCCATCATCACAAGCATACAGACGTGAATTGGCCAATCACTGGATGTCCGTTTTGATACGCCTTCAGACGGTAGTTAGCCATAACCACAATCACCCAGAAAAAACCAGCCATCATCACAAGCATACAGACGTGAATTGGCCAATCACTGGCTAGGCATTTTGATACGCCTTCAGACGGTAGTTAGCAATAATCACAATCGTCCAGAAAAAAAGCAGCCATCATCACTAGCATACAGACGTGAATTGGCCAATCACTGGATAGGCATTTTGATACGCCTTCAGACGGTAGTTAGCCATAACCACAATTGTCCAGAAAAAAAAGCAGCCATCATCACAAGCATACAGACGTGAATTGGCCAATCACTGGATAGGCATTTTGATACGCCTTCAGCGGTAGTTAGCCATAATCACAATTGTCCAGAAAAAAAGCAGCCATCATCACAAGCATACAGACGTGAATTGGCCAATCACTGGATAGGCATTTTGATACGCCTTCAGACGGTAGTTAGCCATAATCACAATTGTCCAGAAAAAAAGCAGCCATCATCACAAGCATACAAACGTGAATTGGCCAATCACTGGATAGGCATTTTGATACGCCTTCAGACGGTAGTTAGCCATAACCACAATTGTCCAGAAAAAAAAGCAGCCATCATCACAAGCATACAGACGTGAATTGGCCAATCACTGGATAGGCATTTTGATACGCCTTCAGACGGTAGTTAGCCATAATCACAATTGTCCAGAAAAAAGCAGCCATCATCACAAGCATACAGACGTGAATTGGCCAATCACTGGATAGGCATTTTGATACGCCTTCAGACGGTAGTTAGCCATAATCTCAATTGTCCAGAAAAAAGCAGCCATCATCACAAGCATACAGACGTGAATTGGCCAATCACTGGATAGGCGTTTTGATACGCCTTCAGACGGTAGTTAGCCATAACCACAATCGCCCAGAAAAAACAAGCCATCATCACAAGCATACAGACGTGAATTGGCCAATCACTGGCTAGGCATTTTGATACGCCTTCAGACGGTAGTTAGCCATAATCACAATCGTCCAGAAAAAAAGCAGCCATCATCACAAGCATACAGACGTGAATTGGCCAATCACTGGATAGGCATTTTGATACGCCTTCAGACGGTAGTTAGCCATAACCACAATTGTCCAGAAAAAAAGCAGCCATCATCACAAGCATACAGATGTGAATTGGCCAATCACTGGATAGGCATTTTGATAAGCCTTCAGACGGTAGTTAGCCATAATCACAATTGTTCAGAAAAAAGCAGCCATCATCACAAGCATACAGACGTGAATTGGCCAATCACTGGATAGGCATTTTGATACGCCTTCAGACGGTAGTTAGCCATAACCACAATCGCCCAGAAAAAACCAGCCATCATCACAAGCATACAGACGTGAATTGGCCAATCACTGGATAGGCATTTTGATACGCCTTCAGACGGTAGTTAGCCATAACCACAATCGTCCAGAGAAAAAGCAGCCATCATCACAAGCATACAGACGTGAATTGTCCAATCACTGGATAGGCATTTTGATACGCCTTCAGACGGTAGTTAGCCATAACCACAATCGCCCAGAAAAAACCAGCCATCATCACAAGCATACAGACGTGAATTGGCCAATCACTGGATAGGCATTTTGATACGCCTTCAGACGGTAGTTAGCCATAACCACAATCGTCCAGAGAAAAAGCAGCCATCATCACAAGCATACAGACGTGAATTGGCCAATCACTGGATAGGCATTTTGATACGCCTTCAGACGGTAGTTAGCCATAACCACAATCGTCCAGAGAAAAAGCAGCCATCATCACAAGCATACAGACGTGAATTGGCCAATCACTGGATAGGCATTTTGATACGCCTTCAGACGTTTGTTAGCCATAACCACAATTGTCCAGAAAAAAAGCAGCCATCATCACAAGCATACAGATGTGAATTGGCCAATCACTGGATAGGCATTTTGATACGCCTTCAGACGGTAGTTAGCCATAATCACAATTGTTCAGAAAAAAGCAGCCATCATCACAAGCATACAGACGTGAATTGGCCAATCACTGGATAGGCATTTTGATACGCCTTCAGACGGTAGTTAGCCATAACCACAATCGCCCAGAAAAAACCAGCCATCATCACAAGCATACAGACGTGAATTGGCCAATCACTGGATAGGCATTTTGATACGCCTTCAGACGGTAGTTAGCCATAACCACAATCGTCCAGAGAAAAAGCAGCCATCATCACAAGCATACAGACGTGAATTGGCCAATCACTGGATAGGCATTTTGATTCGCCTTCAGACGGTAGTTAGCCATAACCACAATTGTCCAGAAAAAAAGCAGCCATCATCACAAGCATACAGACGTGAATTGGCCAATCACTGGATAGGCATTTTGATACGCCTTCAGACGGTAGTTAGCCATAACCACAATCGTCCAGAGAAAAAGCAGCCATCATCACAAGCATACAGACGTGAATTGGCCAATCACTGGCTAGGCATTTTGATACGCCTTCAGACGGTAGTTAGCCATAACCACAATCATCCAGATTAAGATCAGCCTTCACCTGACTCATTCATCAATAATCAAATTTGACTAGGCCTAAGAATCAAACATTCCTTGTAACGATAATAATGATATTTATGGATTCAATCAGGATGTTTAACAATTCTTTGCATGATTATGCAATGTTTCAGAGGATGAACCTATGCTTTTTTAATCGGAACCTGTTATCATCTTTGTATGGTAGTTCTGATACAAAAATAATCATTTTACGGCTGCTAAAATTCATATATCATCCCTAGTCGAGACCTGGAATTTATGAAAAGACGAAAAGACCTATTAACTCCAGGTGGGGGGGAGGGGTAAATATTCAATTAAATTGCCCTAGTCGAGGACCCTATTTAAATTCGAGGCTAATTCTTTCCATAAGTCCAGCCGAATTCTTTTCATATGCAAAAATGAGGCACACTAAAAAATTGCGACAACATCTGGGTTCGATCTCATGACCTTCTCCAAACTTACCCAATGCTTAACCAAGTGCGCTACATGTCCTTAACTGTGACAGAAATTGAAAAAAAAAGTCACTATAACGGTCGCGAGTAGGACATGTTTTATTGTCCAGCCGAATTCCAGGACGTATGTTTTAGTTCCAGACAAATTCTAGGACAGTTGTTTTAGTTCCAGCCAAAGTCCAGGACATCACATTAGATCCAGACAATATCTTTTTGTACCCAATATCTGTCGAGGAGGTCTTTTAATACTTTCAGGTCACGACTGGGCATAGTTTCTACATTTCAACTTATATGGAGTCAGCCATGCTTGTGTATCACCCATTTAAACCACATCGCCGCTCTCAAGAAGCAATCTTCCCAAAGATAACATTTAACATTT
This sequence comes from Convolutriloba macropyga, assembly GCF_964194025.1. NCBI lineage: Eukaryota > Metazoa > Xenacoelomorpha > Acoela > Convolutidae > Convolutriloba > Convolutriloba macropyga. The sequence goes on from NC_134480.1 coordinate 1,121,156, forward strand.
GCTATCTTTTTTATTGGATCTTGTTGTACGCTTACTCGAAGGGATAGAAGCTTGATCTAGATATGGTGGGATAGTCGTCACTGGACAAATCAACTGTCACATATTTGCCAACACCAGAAGCGATTTCAACACTGATCTCTACATGTTCATCAGATGCAACAGAGGTAACATAGTTGATGACGTCACCAGTCAGGATGGACCTTGTGAGATTGAGTTGAACACTCTCTTTTCCATAGTCACTCTCCGAGGAGAAACTGAATAGGTATTCCTGTCCAGGAGTCAAGTCACCGATTGTCGCCTGGCTTCGTCTAGTATTCATAACAGTAGTATACCAAAATGCACGTATACCAAAATTCCCCCCCCCCCCCCGTGACAAATCGTGCATAACGTTTTGTCACGGGTGGGGACGTCCCCACCCGTGACGAATCGTGCGGTACATTTTTGAGGTCGAAAAATTTTGTTTCCCAATTTTGCCGGAGGGACAAAAACTTGTAAAAATTTTCTCGATTTGTGCCGGGAACAAAAACATGTAAATTTTTCTCAAGTTTGTGGGGGACAAAAACTTGTAAAATTTTTGTCAATTTTGTGCGGTGAGAAAAACTTGTGAAATTTTTGCCTAATTTTTTTGGTGGTCAAAAACTTACGATATTTTCAGCTATTTTGTGCGGGGGATAAAAACTTGTTAAAATTTCAGAGTTTTCTGGAATCATTGAAAAACGTGTGAAAATTTTGCAATTTGTTGGGGTCCCTTAAGTTGATTTTAAAATTTAAAAACTCTTAAACCCTTTTTTAGTCAAAAAGACTATTCATGGGTTTTCAAAAGACATAAAATTAACTTACCTATTCTTTGTTTCAATCTCTTGATAAGTTTTATGTAATATTACTACCTTTAAACCAAAATGGAGTCAAATTCTGGTGGTTTTGATCCAACATCTGGTTTTAATTTGATAGTTTTATTGCCCATATTTTATCCCAGATTAGGGAGTGTGGGCAAATTAGAAAACCAATAAAATTTAAGTGCCAGGGCTCCAAAATGAGAATTATTGTGTCTGGTATGAAATTTGCAGCGTCCAAGCTGAAAAGAATGCAACTTTGCAGAAAATAAGAAGAAATATACGTATGAAATGGACAAAATAAATGCTCGAAACTATATGAAATTTTCCAAAAACGTACTGAAAAAGTGTTTGAAAGTGTGCGGTAAAGCAATTCATATACCACGTTTGTATGACGGGAGAGTTAAAAATCGAGAAACAAATAGTGTATTTTTAGAGTAAAAATTGTTGTTTTTGAACAATTTTATGCAAAATACTTCCTTAAAAAGCAATTCCATTATGCACAAATTGTTTTGCATTGTAAATGACAACAAGTGCAGACCGGTAAATTGTGTAAAATAAGGTGTTTGAGGGATAATGCAAATGTGATCACGTAATATAGTGTAAAACTTTGGGAAAATTATAAAAATGACAAAATTTTAACGGGAAAAACTGATGTCCGACTGAACCTTACTGCGTAACTTAGGCAAAATGATAGAATGAGCAGTCTATTTCCCTTAAATACTTAAGGAAACTAAGTTGTATTTTTTGTGAATGAAATTCTAATCATTTCTTTACATTAATAAACAGTTTTCCTGTTCTGTTTTTGTTCTCCAAAAATCTTCATAGCACTAACAATAACTTAACTAAAGCTGTATTTCTACAGTGTTTATCAATTTTTATCTAATCTGCACTTGTTTTTTCCGACCTCTGATTGGTTGAAAGCTGACTGAAGATTAATTTTAGACTGGTGCATATGACAAAATATGTTTTTGATTTTTGTTTGTTTTGCAAGTTTTGGTCTCGGCGTTTGTGATTGGTCGGCCGAGTTTTAGGAACTATTATGTCTACTACATGTGCCAACATATGTCTTTAATTTCCATAAGCAATTCAGTGTGGTTGTCTCAGCTTCTGTGATTGGTCAGTTGAGTTTAAGCTTTATTACTGTCTTGCACATGTTTGAACACGTGTTGTGTTATTATCAAAGACAAGGTGTGGTCTCTTTTCTTACCATAAGCAATTCAGTGTGGTCGTCACCGCTTCTCTGATTGGTCAGTCGGGTTTAAGTTTTATCACCGTCTTGCACGTGTTTGAAAACGTGTTGTTTTATTATCACAGACAAGGTGTGGTCTCTTTTATTACCATAAGCAATTCAGTGTGGTCGTCTCCAACTCTCTGATTGGTCAGTCGAGTTTAAGCTTTATTACCGTCTTGCACATGTTTGACCACGTGTTGTGTTATTATCAATGACAAGTTGTGTTCTCTTTTCTTGCCATAAGCAATTCAGTGTGGTCGTCACCGCCTCTCTGATTGGTCAGTCGAGTTTAAGCTTTATCACCGTCTTGCACGTGTTTGAACACGTGTTGTTTTATTATCAAAGACAAGGCGTGGTCACAAGTTTGAGTTTGTGTGTAAAAAGAAAGTATTATGTCGTCGTCTCAACATTACTTTGATTTTTATCACGATATAGCGCGTTCTGAAAAACGATACGTAGTTGCCTGTGTGAAAACATATGATGATACTGGTACTTATATATCGCTGAAACTTTTCAAAAAAGAAAACGGAGACAACGAATTTCGTTTCAACCAAAAACTCACTCTGTCTATGCAGTAATTGGAGCAAGTGTTTGAAAATATTGATGCTATCAGAAGAATAACTCTCTCAAAGTTTGCGAACGAGCAGAGCAGCTCTGGCAAAAGGAAGTTACAGCCTGGTTCCAGTTTAGAAACGAATGGTCAAAATCGTTGCTGCAGTTTCAAAAAATCAAAAAAAGCCTCAGTGAGTGATAAAGAGAATTAAATAGCAAATGAAAATGGTTGAAGCAATGCTTGAACGTACACCTGAATATTTTCGAAAATTCCAAAAACTTTTTCGATATTTTATTTGCAATAATGAGCCTCAATTTGATTCTAATCTTACAAAAAACTTTGCATACAGTCAGCACAAAAATGAAGATCATCGCAAAATACAACAATTTCATTACCATGTCATTGCTGCTGTAGATCAATTACCGCAGTCCTTCATGGATACTTCTTCTAAACCATATACAATACCATGTCTCCTCACTTGTTTTCAACTGCTCATTCGGGGGTCTTCTCAGATAGTGCATTATGGCGAAGTGATGGAAAAGCTTCAAGAGGCAGCCAGTTACAACGACCAGCACAATCTAGCTGTTTCAAATTCTAAGAACAAATTACCAAATGTAAACATGATAATGACTCAGGATGTTCAAACGCAAACTGACTTTTTACCTACTTGCACGATTGATAGATTTTATAGTATTAATAATGGTGGTATGTACGGTGAGCTTTCCAAAATACTTGATATATTAAATAGTGGCTATGGTTGTTTGCATGTTGATAGTAGTTTGATTTTGATAAATTTTAATATGGAATCGAAATCTTTTAATTAACAATTGTCTTTTTCTCTTGTCTTTGAAGAAAAAATTGAGCAAAAAAAGTTAATTAAGAAATGTTAGAGCATATGATTAGCAAAGCGTAGCAAATCATTATCGTTCATATTCAACATCAAACGATATTCATAACCAAACATCACATGTGCAATATAAATGCAAAAAAGACCACAAAGTTTTGATTTTTGATTTTGAATTGGCTTAAGTTTGAGTATTTGAGTTACTTCATTGTAAAATTTTAACAGCCGGAAATACAATAATTGGTAGTTTTGTATCGGGATTCCAAGCGGATCTGCCAAATAAACTTTGTTTTTGTGAAACAAAAGAACCATCCAATGACATCCTGCATGTTGCGACGGTGAAGCATTGACTATGATAAACCTTTCTCTTGTTAACTTTGGGAAATTGTCCGCTGCAAAAACTCCATAAAAATAATATTTCAAATGAATACATTTTCCCAACAAATAGCGTAATTCATCACTATCCATCTGTGGGTGATAATAGGTGATAATCGAGTTTTTTGTCACCTTTCGTTCCGAATTAACATAAAATGTTGAGCTTCTTTCACCCAGAATTAGAATCTCTACGTTGGCTGCAATGCTCCGTCAAATGTAAGCTGAACTGAAATTGAGCAATTTGTAAGTTCCGGATGAATGAAATCATGAGAAGCCTCTTGCGTTGATGCTAAATCAAAAGCTAGAATAAAGTGATTGGGATAATTGTCCAGAGTTATGCCATGCCCAACTTTGTTAAGAAAATCCAGGGCTTCCAGAGTATTGAAGTAAATGCGGTGGTTAAAAGTTGTTGAGACCGGAGTTCCAACAATAGGTTGACCATTTCGATAAACAACAATTTGGCTCAAATTGAATTTCTGGTAGTGAAAATGATTAGTGCGTTTAGTTCCGAGGTGTGCTTGATTTGTTGCCATCGCAATTACTATACGTCGTACAGGTTCTTTCGAGACAATATCCTTATGGCTCCAAATTCTTATTCCAGTTGTAGCTAAAAAAGTTCTTGGTAATACTTCTGTAGAGCGATACACGGCAGGTGTTTTTAGAAGAGTTTTTTCATTTGCCGTCAAAACATGATCCGCTATTGTCATTTTTCTAACGTAGACATTAGCTTCAATTATTTTGACTTTGTAATGTTTGTTTGACTCTGAAATTACAGCAAAATCATTTGTAGAACTTCTAAATGAAATTCGCAGAGTAACACCACTAAGTAGGTGTTTATCACAAGTTAAAATATCACTTGCCGGCTTTCCAATAAAATAGTTTTCCTGGGAATTAGCAACAAGAGCTTTTTTGGCCGCTACGTCATCCGCGCGACCGTCGGTGCCATCAATTTTAGCTGGCTCATCCTCGTAATAATATCCCTGACAAACTAGCCATGTGTTTTTTGCAGTTTTTCTTGAAGAAAATTCCGTTTCAATGAATGCTTTGTGCGCATAATTTCCGTTTGTATTGAAAATTTTAACACCGTTAGCAGATACAGTGCATTCTGAAAATAAAGAATGTAATGCGTTGTTGCTAAATTATGGCGCGTCTGTTGTTGTAGCATCAGTTCCTGTTCTTAAATCGCCGTGATTGTTTCGGGAATTTTTATATTTAATTTCAAGCAGAAGGTTCTGTAAATCTATGACATTGTTCCTGTCACCCAAAACTTCAAACTCAAGCATTGGACCATCCGGTGAATATGATGGTTCGATTTTTTGAGTAAAAGCATTGTCAAAAGTTATAAGCAGAGGCTGTTTTTCAAACAAATCAAGTGTGGTGTGTGTTGCCTCTGCGGGCAGTAATTTAGTAATCATTTTGAACTTTAGAAAAGAAATTTGACCGACTTCTCGTCAAAGACTTCTTCTTACGAATGCCTTGTTTTGGCTTTTCACCGTTGGTTTTTAATTTACGTATTGTTTTTGATCCGCCCACTTGTTTTCTTACAGTTTTTTGCACAGTCGATTTTAATGCTCGTTTTGGAGAACATTTCTTTGTAACAACCTCTACCAGCTCAGGCGCTGCTTGAACAATTAATTCACGTCCAATCTTTTGGCTACAGGCCAAAGAAATTTTCTTGCAATCGGTGATGCCGCTCTGCCAATACCTGCTGCTAAAGCCCCAAAACCACTTCCTCGTTGGCGATAGTGTCCTGAAAAGTATGGTAACACCGATTGCTGTTTATAGTAGGCTTCCATTTAGAGGCATTTTTTAAAATTTAAAGTCAAAGTAACTTTTCCTGTTCCAGCGAATGGAACTAATTCTCCAGTTTCTGTCCGCAATTGAATTTCAATTGACTGAAAATTTATTGATAGTAATTTTTTGAATTCCAGATTGCTGAAAACAATTCTGTGTGTTGGCTCTATTTCGCAGGGGCTACCGTTTTTCAGTCGTTGTTTTGAATCAATTATTCGAATAAGAGGAGCTTTAGTATCACCTACGTATTGATACTCAATTGTGTTAACGTAAATAAAAATTAATTGCTTCCCTGCAGACAAATCAAAAGGATAATCGCCAACAAAAAATTTTTCTTTGTCATCAGCCATGGTCAGATTTTTAAAAGTGTCCAACATCTGGTATCCAATACGATAACCAGACCCATCATGAATACGGTTGAAACCTAGTATGCATGGAATTTCCTTATCCGGAAAAGTAATTCCTTCGTTTTTACCAAAAAAGAGGAATAAAACTCCGTTGATTTTGTTGAACTGATAGTCAAACTGAGGCAACCCAGTAGCTGTTTTCAAGGATTTCAAAAGATGATTACGGTTTTCATAGGAACCAGTTCCAATAATAGCTCGTTCTCCTCCGTATGGTCTGGAGACAGCATCAAATGGAATACTTTTCTCATAAAACTTAAGGCCTTCAGAAGAAAATATCTTTAAATCACTTTTGTTCACTTGATTTATTTTTGCCGGGAAGATAATTTCACTTAGTGAAACTCGCCAATCCCCCTCCAAATTAATTTCTTCATTGAAATAATTTTTGAATCAGGACAAGGTGTTTTGAGGAAAAAAATTCATAGAGGCTGATGAAACTAAGTGAACCGTGAATTCATTCATATTTTGTTACATCACTACTGTTGTCTCTAACTTTTACCAACTCTAACTCATAAAATTTTCACTTGACTGGCTCTTGGGATGCGTCAATGAGACTGTAAGTAGGGGGATTTGTTGTAGGTATATCGTAAATCTCGAAAAATTCGTTGGTAAATGTTCGCTTGTATCCTTTTCTAAAAGGAAGATCCGCTTTTGATATTCGCACAAAGTCCCCGACGTCAAACTTTGGTCGGCGCACTAGATTTGCTGAATCATTAAAAGTTAAAGATATCAAGTAAGGAACGTCTTTCTTTGTCATTTTATTCGGCGCCAATTTCGTTACTCTGTTGACTCTAGAGTTAATGGTTTGTACAAAGCTCTGCAATTCATTAATATACGAGTATGTCCATTTGTCCTCTAAATACTTGTATATCAAGTTCTGGAGCGATTGTATATTTCTTTCCGCAAATGCTGATATTTTCTCGCTGAAAGTTTTACAAACTTTGATTTCATTTTTCTGACATAGAGTGCTGAAAAAGCCCTTAAATTCTGTACCAGCATCTACCCACACTTTTTTAGGTTGCTTGTTCTTTATTATTTTCTTAAACGCATCTGCTGTTGTTGTGGCGTACTTTGATTACAAGGGTTCGACTCTTAGAAAACGTGAGAGACAGTCCACCGCAACCAATAAATATTTTACATCTTTGTTCTCTTTTGCTAATGTATCCACATGAGCCAAGTCTAGCGACCAAATTTTGTTTATATTGTAGGCAATAACCTTCAGTGTTGGAAACTTTTTTCTATATTTTTCATGCTTTGCGTGGACATTTTTGCCCTCTAGGAACAATTTCACTTTACTTGGTTTCAAGTTTGTGATTCTTTGTAGATTTTTCACGCTTACGTATGCTGCGGGACCTTTCGCATATTTCAACTCAAGCACTTTTTTCTCATTCGTGGAAAGACTCCCAGTCCTTCTCCTCTTGCTGAGTTCTGTCTTCCTTCGAAGTTTTGAAACCACTTCCCGCGTCTGAGGATTCTTCTGTAAGTAATTGACTGGTTTCTTTGTGCTTGATTCCTTTTGGCGAAATAGTTTTCCTTTTCTTTTTTGATTTGGCAGTTCTTTGAGTTCTTTTCCGGATCGCAATTTTAGCATTTCTGTTGATCACCAAGTCTTCTTTTATGTTTAAAACCTCAAGAATCTTAAAATAATCTGGATTACTTAGTTTTTTAGTTGGTTTTTGCAAATCATAGAGAAAAATAGGGACATTTATTCCTGTTGCTGTTCCGTCAACAATGAAATTTTCTTTTTCGTCTATAACAACTTTTTTCGACTCTTTAATGAGGTTAACTATTTTCTCTGTCTTGGTGAATTTCGCTGGCGCTAAAATGTTCGCAGTTTTTTTTGACAACTCAGTGGGATCAATTGTTTCCCTTATATCTAAAATTTCATGGTACTCTTTTTCGGTGTTTTCCTTTGGTCGCATACGGTTCAAAAAAGAAAATTGAGCACCGGTATGCTGAACACTGGGATCATTTAGAATTTGTGAGGTATACGGTTGTTCTTTCATAAACTGATTTTTGGGAATCAAAATAAATTCTTCAGCAGTTGACATGGTTTAACTCAAATGGATGGAAAAAATTTTTATAATGAGTTGAATAAATTCGAAACCGGTTTTTGTTAGAAAAAGCGCTCGTCGTTTATCATTGATGACTTTTTTTTAGAACACTTTCAAATATATGTCTCTATTTTTCTAAGTCTCTTACTTTCACTCTAACATGACCCAGCAAGACATTGTGAAGACATTCACATAGAACCAGTATAACATCACTATCACAATTGCGCAGGTATTTCATTAACTGTTTTGGTTGCAAATGCACCATTTGCTTCAGTATAGATAATTTTTTTTCTTTCATTGTTTAGAGGGGTTGTTACTGCTTTATCAGATAGTATATAAAAGATTGAAGGACCAGGTTCAACTATGTTTGAACAATATCGCAAACAACCAGAAGTTTTTGGATCAAGATCGATAAGCAAATGCCCAAATGGTTCTTTCATTGCCAATTGATAGCAATGTTTTAAAAATTTAACAAGATTTAACTGCTTGCTTAAAAATTCGATTTGTTGAATATCGCGTGCTGATTTGAACAGAATGATGTGTTCAAGTCTAATTTACGAGACCACTTGCTCTGCTGATAAAGATTGTGCTTTATGTATATAACATTAATCTTTTTGTGACGCCCTGCAGTGGCCAACTTAACAACTTAACTTAACTTTGTCATTATAAATTTCTTCGCACGAGTCGTTGATTATCAAAAGACAGTTTTCAAGGTTATTCAAAAATTCTAAATGGCATACTTTTTAAAAATAACTCCAAGTTTCTGCTCCATTTTGATGTATATTTGTTGCATTTCTCGGTACAAAAATATAATGTGGTTAAATTTTGGGTAAAATGTGTTTCCACTCAACATTTTGAAATTTAACTCTGTTTTGCCACAACCTGAGGGCACTACAACGGCCATGAAGACTCTATCTTGCGTAGATATAATTTTATTCTTAGTCTTGGATTTGGTAAAATGTATCCAACTAAACTTGACAATATGGATATCCAAACTGAGGTTTCTTCACAATTTGGTTTTAACACGGTTAACTTCACAATGCAAAGTGATATTAGCAGTAAAATAACAAACATTTGCACAAAAAAACAACTTCCGAGCGTGGCAAAGTTGTTTGGTTACAAAATTTCCAAGACTATTTGCTGCTACTTTCTTTTTCAAAACAAATTTGCTCTACAACAGCGTCAACTTGATTGACTGTTACTCGCTCCATCTCAACACAAAATAAAAACTTGTTAAAAAGTATAAATTGGATATCAGTTTACATAAAACAATTCATAGCTATTGAACTCAGTAAAAAAGTCTTTCATATGAACCATAAAGCACTCAGAGAGTCTCTCAGTTTTGTTATAATGAACAATTTTGTGCACTCTTTCTTCCTTCACCAAGTGTTGAATCTCTTTTGGCAGTGAAGGATCGTTTTTTTCAATTTCCTCACCAACCGGGTGCTTCGACATCAGTAAGAGTTTCGGAGGACAGACTCTGGGTTGATTTTTTGACATACTGCTTTCTCCACTGAAGAAAATGTTCAATATAATACACTAAATGAGTGAATGAGCGAATTTCGTCCTCAGTCAGCAACGATTTAACTTTTCTCTGTAAAAACTGGTTTCCGGTTTTTATGGTTTCGTCTTTGGAAATTGAAATACTCATATTCCCGTCCCCCGTAATCAAGGCACAAATTGTTGAACTCGGTGACAACGATGCCTCCACTTTCGTCAATTCCTCTCTCATTGGTTAACCAGTTGAAATAGAAAATGTTTTTATCTTTTGTACAATGTTTGTTGAAAATGTTTTTGCCCTTTGAATGATTTTGACAATTTTGTGTAAAATAGTTCACAGATATTGAAGGACACTCAAGTGAATTGAGATCAAAAACAGGACATTCAAGCAAATCTGACAAAAACTTAACTTTTTCCGCTCCCTTAGCGTAGAATATTGCACCAGGATTCCGCAAGCGAACGCTTTGAATTATTTGTGTTAGATAAATATAGCGATAATTTCCTATGTCCCAATCAATACCGTGCAAATTTTTACTCAACCAACTGAAAGACTGCTTTTGTTGAGTTGTTAAATCACTATAAATTGTTGGTGGTAAAAATGACACACAGTCAAGGTAGTCTTCAGTACAAATTCCAAACTCTTTAACCATAATTTTTTTTCTGTGACGAAACCCTTCAACGTCTAACACAACCGTTTTGCTGTTCAGCATCCCAATAAGTGAAAAATTGACGGATGAAAAATCTTTATATAAAGGAAAAATAATATTCCCGATAAATGCCCGCTAAAACAGTTGGTGCTTTTCCTCGGAAGCATATAAGAATTACCAGGTCCTTGGTTGTATATTTCGTATATGAACCTCCTGCGTCGTGTAAAATAGCGTGCAAACGTAAAATTTTTGATACTTTTAGATACTTGTCGAGAGATGAATTGTCGATGCCAATTAGACCTCCATATGGAGGCAACTTTAGAGCAATATCATGATCAAAGGAGTCCAACTCACTAAAATATTCACTTGCTGCCAGGAAATAGTTAAATCTTACTGATTTTTCAGGATAAGATGTAGAAATGGAGAAGTATTTCTCGTGAGTGTTTTCCAAAATTTTCTACAAAGAACTGGTTGACCAAAACGCATGCCAAGTCTTTTTTTTCACTTACTAAACTTCAACTCAACAAAGTTTTTAATGCTTTTCGCTGAAGAGTCTAAACCATTTATTTTTAACAATCTTTAAACAACGAGTGAATAAGATTTTGTCTTTCTAATAATAGCGACAGACTAACTTATCGGGTTTTAATTTTTATAGTTTGAAACACTAAGAACCAATAACCGCAATGCTAACTGCATGTTGTTTTTGTTTGTCCATGAATTCTCCAATTGGTTATGATAAGACATAGAACAACGCATTAGTATACTGTCTGTAGTCACTCTACTTTCGCCTTTCTAGAACTAAGGTTAAATTTCAAAATTTGCTGTTTTTTGATTGGCTAAGATAGAAACCAAATATATCCAACTATTATGCTCTACGTGACAAGTACACTTATTTCTGTTTTCTGATTGACTAAGATAAAAACCAAATATATCCAACTATTATGCTTTACGTGACAGGTAGGTTTTTGAGCTATTCTTTAAAGTAACACGCCTAAACATGCAGCAAAAACAATTGAACTCAAATAATCATTTTCTTTCAATTCTTGCATACGGTTTGGTTGCTCACAAAATCCAAATCTTTGCTCTACAACAAACTAAAAATCGTTCGCAAACTCTTTTCACAGTCTTTCCTCATTTTCTTTGTCTTTCACCACTTTTGATAACAATCTAATTATTCTCGAAACAGGATTGATACGAAATTCTTAAGTTCTAGAACAAATTGTATTATTTTTTGATTATATAGAAAAGCTGACCAAAAGTTTTCACGATCTGACAAATTACCACAACAAATCATTAATTGCAACATTGTCTTCAAAGTTTGAAGATGTCTCCGGTGGCAATTATTCTGAAAGAAGAGGCAAATCCCGATTTGAGAACAATAGCATATGAAACTTACAAAAAAGAGAAAGTCGTTATTGTGAAACCAGAGTTGCGGGAAAACGAGTGGAATACTATTTACCACATGGCGCTACCAATTGTAATTTTCGACTACATCCAATCATTCAGATTTGGAAAGGCGCTGATGAAAGGAGCACAGTACACGATCAAACATGTTACTGGCTACGTAAGAGAATTTGTTTTCAATCCAGAGACGATAGATGGAAATGTTAGGAAAACTCTTTACGACTATGATATCAAAGAGATTCCTCTATACGAAAATCAGGAGGGCTATTGGAGGGACCTGGAAATTATCGATAGTTTCTGGCGGATTTCAAAAAGCCCCGAAAGTCCAGACATTACAACTCGGTCAAATTTTCCTCTACCAGACTCAACGCCAACTCCCTCAACTCCCAAGGTAGCGGAAGTTTCCATAATTGCCAGCAGCAGTATTGAGACGCCACCAATGAGCCTTTGCTTTGCTCCAAAGAAACGGAAGCTTGATATCAACTTCTAATACTCATTTAAAGACATTGTTTCTTCTTTTTCTCAGATCTTCTAGTGTGAAAATTATTTTGTTAGTATTGTCTGTTCCGTGTTATATAGCCTAACACTTCTTTCTATTTTTTGTCTCAACGCACATTGTTCCACTTGAAATTAATTTTTTGCTTCCACTCCTCTTTTATCTCATACACAGTAAACAGTGTACAGATTCTGTTGAACATGCGATATCGTGATGAAAATCAAAGTAATCTTGAGACGACGACATACTACTTTCTTTTTAAACACAAACTCAAACTTGTGACCACACCTTGTCTTTGATAAAAAAAACAACACGTGTTCAAACACGTTCAAGACGGCGATCAAGCTTAAACTCGGCTGACCAATCAGAGAGGCGGTGACGACCACACTGAATTGCTTATGGTAAGAAAAGAGACCACACCTTGTCTTTGATAACAACACAACACGTGATCAAACATGTGCAAGACTGTAGAAAAGCTTAAACTCGACTGACCAATCAGAGAGTTGGAGACGACCACACTGAATTGCTTATGGTAATATAAGAGACCACACCTTGTCTGTGATAATAAAACTACACAAGTTCAAACACGTACAAGACGGTGATAAAGCTTAAACTCGACTGACCAATCAGAGAGGCAGTGACGACCACACTGAATTGCTTATGGTAATAAAAGAGACCACACCTTGTCTGTGATAATAAAACAACACGTGTTCAAACACGTTCAAGAGGGTGATCAAGCTTAAACTCGACTGACCAATCAGAGAGGCGGTGACGACCACACTGAATTGCTTATGGTAAGAAAAGAGACCACACCTTGTCTTTGATAATAACACAACACGTGATCAAACATATGCAAGACGGTAATAAAGCTTAAACTCGACTGACCAATCAGAGAGTTGGAGACGACCACACTGAATTGCTTATGGTAATAAAAGAGACCACACCTTGTCTTTGATAATAACACAACACGTGTTCAAACATGTGCAAGACAGTAATAAAGCTTAAACTCAACTGACCAATCACAGAAGCTGAGACGACCACACTGAATTGCTTATGGAAATTAAAGACACATGTTAGCACATGTAATAGACATAAAAGTTACTAAAACTCGGCCGACCAATCACAAACGGCGAGATCAAAACTTTCAAAACAAACAAAATTCAAAAACATATTTTGTCATATGCACCAGTCTAAAAGTAATCTTCAGTCAGCTTTCAACCAATCAGAGGTTGGAAAAAACAAGTGCAGATTAGATAAAATTTGATAAACACTGTAGAAATACAGCTTTAGTTAAGTTATTGTTAGTGCTATGAAGATTTTTGGAGAACAAAAACAGAACAGGAAAACTGTTTATTAATGTAAACAAAAAATAGAATTTCATTCACAAAAAATACAAGTTAGTTTCCTTAATTATTTAAGGGAAATAGACTGCTCATTCTATCATTTTGCCTAAGTTACGCAGTAAGGTTCAGTCGGACATCAGTTTTTCCCGTTAAAATTTTGTCATTTTTATAATTTTCCCCAGGTTTTACACTATATTACGTGATCACATTGGATTATCCCTCAAACACCTTGTTTTACACAATTTACCGGTCTGCACTTGTTGTCATTTACAATGCAAAACAATTTTTGCATAATGGAATTGCTTTTTGAGGAAGTATTTTGCATAAAAATATTCAAAAACAACAATTTTTACTGTAAAAATACACTATTTTTTTCTCGATTTTTAACTCTCCCGTCATACAAACGTGGTATATGAATTGCTTTACCGCACACTTCCAAACAGTTTTTTCAGTACGCTTTTGGAAAATTTCATATAGTTTCGAGCATTTATTTTGTCCATTTCATACGTATATTTCTTCTTTTTTTCTGCAAAGTTGCATTCTTTTCACCTTGGACGCTGCAAATTTCATACCAGACACAATAATTCTCAATTTGGAGCCCTGGCACTTAAATTTTTTTGTTTTCTAATCTGCCCACACTCCATAATCTGGGATAGCATATGGGCAATAAAATTATCAAATTAAAACCAGATGTTGGATCAAAACCACCAAAATTTGACTCCATTTTGGTTTAAATGTAGTAAAATTGCATAAAATTTATCAAGATATTGAAGCAAAGAAAAGGTAAGTCAATTTTATGTCTTTTGAAAACCCATGAATGGTCTTTTTGACTAAAAAAAAGGGTTTAAGAATTATTAAATTTTAAAATCAACTTAAGGGACCCCAAAAAATTGCAAAATTTTCACAAGTTTTTCAATAATTCCAGAAAACTCTGAAATTTTAACAAGTTTTTATCCCCCGCACAAAATAGCTGGAAATATCGTAATTTTTTTACCACCAATCAAATTTGGCAAAAATTTCACAAGTTTTTCTCACCGCACAAAATTGACAAAAATTTTACAAGAATTTGTCCCCAACAAACTTGAGAAAATTTTACAAGTTTTTGTTCCCGGCTCAAATCGAGAAAATTTTTACAAGTTTTTGTCCTTCCGGCAAAATTGAAAGACAAAATTTTTCGACCTCAAAAATGTACCGCAAGATTCGTCACGGTGGGGACGTCCCCACCCGTGACAAAACGTTATGCACGATTTGTCACGGGGGGGACGTCCCCCCCCCCCGTGACAATACGTGCATTTTGGTATACTACTCATAACAGATATCCTTAACATCGAGCTCTGAACCCTAGTCGATACCAGATGATCATCTAGCTATATTCTTCCCAGGCCTAGACCTCGATTTATGAAAAGACTTTAAAAGTCTAATAGGGGGGGGGGGGGCAATATTGACTATAATTACACAGTCGAGCTTCCTAGTTAAAATCGAGCTAATTTCTTTCAATGGGTCGAGGTTAAATTTTTCTATAGCAAAGAAAGTCCAGCTAAGGTCTTTTCATGGGTCCACCATTAGTCATTTCATAGCCAACGAAATCGAGTAATGGTCTTTTCGTAGGTGCACAATTAGTCTTTTCATAAGTCTATTTTTTTCAAAATCTGATATTTTTCGTTTTTTTTTCTTCTTCTGTACATACAGAAGCGCAGCCGGCGCAAGACTAAATAGCTTTGCACCAGAGCAGTCCCACTTAAGAAACAGTGGGAAAACTGCCAAAAACCTTAAGATTTTAGCAAATCTTAAGATAAAGAGATATGGCAGCTCGAGTGTATTACCACATTACTTGATTCAATGAAACCAGCTAGCTTAAGTGTATTGGTCCTAATCTCATTAGCCATAACAAGATTTTGGCGTTATTCGGTTTGTTTTCCCCTCCAAATTTATGAACTATTTTTAAAAAATATATAAAATGCAGGTTTTTAGGGATTTGTGGTCATTCTGAATCGTGAAAAATGAAGTAGTATACACGCTGACTACGTTATATGCAATTTTGCACGGAAAATTTTATTGGCAAAAAAGCAGATTTATGAAAAGACCAAAGATGGACCCATGAAAAGAATTTAATTCGACTTTGTTTGCAAACATTGTATCGTGCTTAATTCCAGCCCAAATTTTAAGTCGAGCCAAAGTCTTTTGTAAAAATTTCCAGATAAAGAGTCCAGATAAAGTCTTTTGCGAAAAATATGAGTCGGGCGAAAGTCCAGAATGTCTTAAATTCCAGCTAAACTCTTTTCATAGCTCAAATGAGTCGAGTGGGGTCTTCTCATAGTGCATTTTGATCGAGCATTGTCTTTTCATAACAATGTACCTAGACCTGGGTTTCAAGTTTGTTCCAGTCGAGCTCTGCCCTCAATTTCTGTTATAGATGCATTTTCGTTCATTTAGTGCCAAAACTTTCCAAAGAAATCGAGTGAGTTATAAGAGATAAGTACACATATTTTCAGTCAGCTCAGATTTTTATTTGCCGCTATTACACATTGCAATTGTGTCTTTGGAAAAAACGAATGTATTTGATATTAACACTTGTTAGTATCAATTATGTACACTTTTTTTGCATTTCTTAATTCTTTTAAATTATTTCATATGTTAGTTTTCACAGAAAAAAAACAAAACTGATAAAACTGATGCCATAACGGTCGTAACTCTTCACCATAATGAAAAAAAGAATGGGAAATAAGGTTCCCGTCTCATTGTGATCCCGTACAATAATGCTCAATAGATGTGCATATTTGCAAAGTGAATGGTTATCTGGCAAAATTTTGGAAGAAAATCTTGAAGAACGATGTATCGGCTTGAAATATTCTGCCAGAATCTTGCAAGATTGGGCTACAGGGTTATTCCGAGCCGACTGTGGAATTTTGTCCGATAATATGTTTAGCAGAAAGAGAAAAGATAAGAAAACTACCCAACCCGTAGAAGACTTTGGTTAACCAGATTTAAGACAAAGTCTGAACGGAGAGATTCCGTCTTCTAAATATCCACTTAACAAAAACTCTTTGAATATTCTCTAAATGCTGTAGTCTAATTTTACCGGGGAACCAAATCTTTGATCAATAGTCAAGAGCTGAAAGTATTTAACTTTTAACCAGAGCACACTTAGCTTTCACCTTTGTTGCAACAGGGAAAACCCGCGATAACTGAAAAGTTTAATTTCTTCTGGAGTTATTCAAGTGTAAAAAAACCTCCACATATTTTCACGTGTGTACCACCCGCTGCGTTTTTCCAATTTATTATGTTAAGGTATAGTAGCACTTTTCAAGTGTTCCATCCACCAGCCAGCCCAGCGAGTGCATATTATTTTTTATCCCTGGGCAGACGTCATATTTTTCTATAATTATTTGCTGCTTATGAGGAGCGATGTGGGGGCAGGAGGGGGAGGGGCGAATAGCTTACTTTAAAGATCCCACTATTCAGCCACAAAGTAACTGACTAGCCTATTTGTTTCATATACAATGGATTTTTAGGTCATTTCATCTCAGCAAATGCACTTTATCACATATTCAGTGTGGCAACTCGGGTCAATTTCGGCTATCCTGTAAAATTATCTCAGAAAAAAACACTTTTACAAGAACTTGCCCTAGTAGCCAATTTTTTCTGGCAGAGTCTAACAGGATTTTTTGTCATAATCATATAATAAAAACAGCCTTCATTTATTCAATAACTTTTTTATTTAAATCTCGCTAAATCCAACCCATCTCCTCAAAATCTTAACTAGAAATTATGCAATATGTGAGTTAAACATAATCTTGGCATCGACTGATTTAATCAGTTATGTAACACAAAAAGTAACATCGGAATCTTATTTAATCCTAATTATTTTCAGTAAATTGATTTTTCTCTGCATCAAACGACAATGTGATACTTACATGCATATTATTAGTCATTTTTTAACTTTTGCCGACGATGTGTTCTTTTTCATGCAAACCTTGCTTGTTGGTTTTTTGGCAGAAGATAGAAAGTCGGCCGTTTTTTGCATATAGCAAGATTTTAGTAGAATCGTGCAAGATGATCAACTAGTCTCGACAACGGAAACGAATGGAAATGTGGTTTAAATCTTACCCTGAATTGAGGAATTCACAAGGACAGCTGCTGTCGTCGGGTAAAATTGTCATTATCACCTTCTGAAACATTATGATTGGGTGTTTTGTTTAAGCTAATTTTATTTGCTTCAGTCCAAACTAACAGAAAGAGTTTTTAGCATAATTATAACTAACCCAGGTGGAGGTGCCATCCGGAAGTGACCTCTGATCAGACAGTGCCAGACAAAAATAACATCTGATCGACCATATCAGAACAAAGTGTCCACTGATCAAACTGAAGTGCGCTCAAAGTTGTCTCTGATTAGACCTTGCCAGACAGAAATGACCTCTCAGTCGAAAATGGCCCACACCAAACCCAAACCATTTTACAGACGATTGTGCAACCAAAATTAAATCTGATCAGACTATTGCGCAATATTATGTGAAAAATGCGACAAACTTTTGGCGCATTTCTTTCAAAACTGTTTTTGCAACATGAAATTTAGATGGGATGAAATTTAGGAATCAAGGTCTCAGTGTTTAAATTCATGAATACGGAATTGGAGTGGAGGGTTAGAGTCGCAGGCAACAGTGGTAACAAAACTATACATCCTAGGCCACTCTTTGGCACATTTTCCCCAAACACATCCGATCATGAGCGCGGATGACAAGTTCCTGGCAATTATTCCCTATATGTTAGGGTTGCTTTGTTGCCTTAATAATAAAATGGCTTACTTTAGCGCCACTTTGAAGTAGACAGGTACCTTCTTTGTTTATAAGGATTATTTACACAAACTTGTATGCTTTAGAGAAAACTGTTTGTACGCACAGTCGAACGAATGACTAAGGGTTATAATGAAATAGGCGTAATATAGTGAAATCCCTCGGGGACTTTAGGGTATAGTTTTTGCATGGAGATAAAAGGTTGTAGCAGGTTACATGTAGAGACGCTACGTGGTAAACTCGGGAAGTTGAGAATTACCTTCCATTTATTGAGTGGAGATAATTTGGTTTAGATTCAACATCCGGATTTGTTGCGTAGAACTGATTGTCTGCAAGCAAGTTAAAGAGCAAAGGTTTGAATCAGGATAGAAGGGACCAGAAGTGCATGTAGGTAATAGGCAAAATAATATTTTGCCATGGCGATAAAAGGGGTTAGATTTTAACATTTGCAAACGTTTAATAGGGTGAAGATTTGAATAGGGTTAATTAGGTAGAACATTGCATGGTTTTTATCGGGCAAAAAAGCCTCTGGGATAGAAAGATAAAGGTTTCAATATCTGCAAGATAAGGTTAACATTTGAAAAAAGATTTTAGGGATCAAAACTGCATGGGGGTAATAAGATTTAGAATCGTCATGGTTAGAAGGTGGTATAGTTTTGAATGTCTTCGAGAATATAGCCACGCGTAACAAGGTGAATATTAGAATAAGGGTTGTTTGGTTTAGTATTACAGTGTGTATTAGCAAAAGTAGATACCTTTTTGAGTAGTTTTGAGTTAATTTTGAATAATGAAAAAAATACTACTTTAAAAACTTTCCTCTGGAACTTGCACGTTAAGGCCAACAGATCGATGTACAATTGAGTTTCGACGACTCATAAATACTTTGTGTGGTCTATATAAATCTTGTCTAAAATAAGTTCAGGTTAGTTCTTTTTACTAATGGAGCAACTTTTCCTTAAGAATTTTGTTTCAAGGACTTGTACTTTGAAAGGAAAAGAAGTGGTTTACAATTGACCTTTGATGGCTCATATATAGTTTGCATGGGCAATGTCGATACATTTTTAAGAAGTTTTCTATTCCTTTCAACACATGAAACAACTTGAAAATTCTCTCCTGTGCTTCTATATTAAGAGAGGAAAATTTAAACAGATTTGACGTTTAGGAATCATATGTAATTCATATAACTAGAACTAATAAAAATTAAAGTAATTTAGCATTAGTACTCACGAATGAATGAATTTTTGCTAAGCAAACTTTTATATGGCAATTTTACATTACTCCACGTGCAAAACTATACCATATTACCCTCCAGTGACTGCTATTTTCTACTATACCGATTCAAATAGTCACTTATATTGCATGCTCGCAGATATTTGCAGATAATGCAATCTATACGCTACTATCCCTACGGCAACTATTTCTTCTGTAATTACCATGTGACACTACTTGCAATTATCCTGATTCTTTTCTTCACTTTTTTACTTGCCTGCAGATATTGGAATCTAAATCCTTCTGTGTCCATGCAATACCAAGCTCAACAACCCTGATTCTAATCTTCACCTATTTACGCGCCTGCAGATATTCAATTTTTTTTTCCAATTTTCGAAATGGTCAAATTTTACCCTAACATCGACATGCAAAAATATACCCTACTATGTCAATTAAAATTCTCACTCAAACAGTATTCTGGAAGATATTCAAAACTATACCACCTTCTAAGCATGACAATTCTAAATCCGATCACCCCCTTGCAGTTTTGATCCCAAATATCTTTTTTCAAATCTTAACCTCAACTTGCAGATGATGAAACCTATATCTTACTATCCCAGCGGCAAATTAATACTCGATAAAACCATGCAAAGTTTTACCATATTAACCCCTTTCAAATTTTCACCCTTTTGTACGTTTGTAAATGTTCAAATCTATACCATTTTACCCATGGCAAAACAATGCTTACCCTTTTACCCATGCAATTCTGATCCCTTCTATCTTGATTCAAACCTTCGCTCTTTTACTTGCTAGCAGACAATCAGGTCTACGCATTTTATAAGTGGAATGTAATTTTCAACTTCCAGAGTTGACCAAGTAGCGTCTCTAGATGTAACCGCTACACCATATTACCCCCATGCAATGCTTTATTCTATTATCCTCAAAGAATTTCCACTCTATTACCCCCATTGCAGGATATCACCTTAATCATTCGTTCCCTGACCATGCGTACAAACAGTTTTCTGTACAGTATACTAGTTTGCGTAATTACTCCTTATAAACAAATAAGGTCCTTGTCTACTTCAAAATGGCGCTAAAGTAAGCCATTTTAATTATTCAGGCGACAATCCTAACATATAGAGAATAATTGCCAAGAATTTTTCATCCGCTCGCATGATCGGACGTGTTTGGGGAAAATGTGCCACAAAACTTGTAGGTTGTACTACTGGCAGATCACAGGTTTTGAAAAAGCAGAGGTTTACAGAGCATTACTTGCAAAGTTTCCGCGCATTTCAGCGCAATATTATCAAAGGTTTTTGTGCCGAAGTTTCTGTAAATTCAGCATATTTGATCGCATTTCTTACGCAATTTCTTGGAAAATTTCTCGACACTGTCGTATTGGATTTCTCAAATTTGCTATTTCAGATAAGCTATAAGCCACTGATCCATGTTCCACTGGGAAACTATAGTTGGGGTTAAAAGAAGTGACCCAAAAACATTTCATTTCACAAAATCTTCCCCACGTTTTGGCGGCTAATGCCTTAAAAGCAGTGATAAACTTTTTCCGAAGAATTGCGGTCAATGTGGTAAAGAATTTTGCGGGACTATTCTATAGCCCTCCACAAACATATAGCTCCCCAATTAAGGTAGAAAAGGAATGATTTGGGATATACGTTTTAAAGGGCCACTAAACGCGGGGGCGTCTATACTCTGCAAAAACCTAATTCATTTTAGTAACTTTCATTCAACGCTGAAAATAGCGATTGTTGCAATAATTCCGCATACAACGCAAATCTTACATTTGAATGGATTTTAGCGCTGGCGACGCGACATGTGTTTAAGGGGTGAAAATTGATGAAAAATACACCTTGTGGAATCCTTCCGGCTGATCCCAAGTAATATCGATGGAGTTTGATGTGACATTGCCAGTGGAAGAGACCACAGGTGGAACTGGGAATGTGGAATCGGTGAAATTGTATCTTCTATGAACAGGATTCTCTCCCTCACTCTCAACAGACATCTCAACTGTGTAGAGGTCACCCGGGTCAAGCTCACCAAACATGAACTGATTTTGTAGCCTAGGAAAGTTTTGCAGAGTCCTTCAATGTTGCTAATAATGGACAGCTAATACCAGTATTTGGGTTGTATTAGGCAGAAATAATCTTAGGAAAACTTGATGTTAATCTAACCATCAAGATCACCAATAATAGTAGCCTACCCGGACTTAGATCCCCGTGAAATTCAATACTGAATCATATTCTGTTTCATACTCTTCTCTGTTCAGTCTGTTATTGTTCTTATTCGTATTGTGATCATGGCAAAATAGAGCTTGAACAGGTATCTTTCCAGAGTGACTTTCTTACTATGAATTCTGGCCCGTTTTTACTCTGATAACAAAATTACAGAGTCTGTTGACATTTAGCAGATTAAAAGGCGGAGTTTTCCTTAACTCTGATTTATTTACACTCAGAATTTTAATGCAGCCCGTTTTCACTTCGTCCATTTCGGGGTGAGGTAAAATTAGTTTTTGCTTAACGCAGTAATATCACGTGATCAAAGAATTAAGTAGCTCATAACAGCAGAACTAAGAGGGTTCTGTCAACTGAGCAAAGAAAAACAACTTGCCAACAAGAAAGCTTGATCATTTTTCTGTTCCACGATGCACATGGAACAACATTTTGTTGGTCTTCGTGAAACAAAGAGTTAAATAAACAGTTATCCGTTATTAGTATCTGTCCCTTTTCAGCCAAAATATTCAAAAAATAGTCCAAGAGTAAAAACGGCATTATAGAACGATTAATATTTATATGTTAAAAAACTCTCTGTCACAACTGAGTGAAACTTAAGAATAGAGTTGACAAGCAGGCTCGGAATAATGCGTTTGCACCTAATGTTCCGACCCCGCTCATCTACATTTTATATTTAATTATCGATCAAATGAGGAGGAGATAAAATATTTCACAAGTCGTTCTACAAACCACTAATTGAATCAACAATCTACTTTAGAAGGCCAATGAGACCTGTCCTTAAAGTGACTACCAGAAAAGAAGGCGATAAAAATCAAATATTTACAAATATTAGTTACGACAAAAATTCGTTGTCCATTTTTTTTAAAACGGTTAAAAGGCAAATCAAAATGACATTGAATAAAACCTATGATAAAGCATCAACCTGTACTTCATTGGAAAGGAATATGGACTTTTACTCAATGTGGCCTGCTAACCAGTCGGCAAGAAAAAGAGCAAAAGGGCAAAGTTCAAGAAATACCGTTACTTTCGTTACAGAATTAACGTCACACTTATTAAAAACACTATGTATCAACTGAACTCACTGAGATACCAATTTGCATCTCAGAAATTCATTAAGATATTTCAATATCCAGGATTTGTCATACGACTATGAAAAGAACGACAATAACAGGCAAAACAAAGTTCAAACATTGCACGAAAACGGTGTACCAGGCAAAAAAAAACATTATGTTTTATTGCTTAATGGTTAACTGCCTTATTCAAAGGGCAAAAGGACCGCCCATTATTGAGGTACTGTGAAAATTAAACAACAGCCTAAAAAATTAGCAAAGATACAAAAATCACGATTTTTTTTAAAACTCGTAGTACCAAGAACAAGGAATATATGATGAAAATAAAATCCTTATTAAGAGAAAATCGTATTTTACATGATAAGACGTGTGACTTCTCTATAGAGATACTAAGCAACAATTAAACAGAAACAAGATTGGCAAAGCTCAAAAACCCATTGACTTTTTTTTAAAAAAAATTAAATGATTTCAAAGCTCATAAAAAAAAACATAAATTTTCAATATGAAGAATAGACAGTTTATCTCGCACCTTTCTTTTTTGAGACTGAGTTCTAGGACTATAAAACAACATTAAGAGTAAGAAGAACTAAGCAATTCGCAAACAATACGAAACTACTGTGTTGAAGCAAATAAATTTATATGATATTAACGGCGAGAAAATAAAACATCGGTCTCATCTCATTTGAACATCATAGAGTCTTAATTTGGGAAAGGGACTATCTCAAAACGACAACAAAACAAAAATAAACAAAAATGAAAAGTTTCTAAGGCTGACAATTTTTTTCTGAAACAAATTGTCTAAGTCAAAACGTTTAACCAACAAAGAAATTATAATGTGGTTCGATAGAAAAGTAACTATGTCCCTTAAAATTTAGAGAACGTTACAAGAATACGATACGAATTTGTATGATAAAGTGACGAAAACCAGAAAAAAAGGAAAATTTGAAGAATTTTTACTTTTTACTTTTTTGGAAAAAAAATTTTTAATTGAAAGTCAACGGAACCAATAGCTATATACTGATATCAGTTATTAATTTCATATACATATCTATAGTTGGCCATTGAGATCTTTACTTACCCAATATATGACATTAGACAACAAAAATTTAGAGCAAATTCAGGACAAAAGTAAAAGAAACAGTGCCAAATTCTTCAAGAGAACAGTGTCGCAACCCTTAAGACCATACGTTTTGTAAAAAAAACCGCCAAAAGATCAGTTTTTAACTATTATGTAAAAAAAGAAAGTTTGACCTGTTTTTATTGAGAGTAAGCAGAAAAGTTGACAGAAATAAGATTTAAAAAATTGACAAGTTCAAAAAATCACTAAAATTTTCTTAAATTAAATATATACAATGTCAACAGAGACATTAGATAAAAAAAAAGAATACATTTCTTGGGCTCAATTACAGCTCCTGAAGGGGCCATTTTGAATGTATTACTGGTTAGAGTAAGTAGTCAGGCTGCTAAAAGAACAACAAAAGAAGGCAAAATCAGAATTCAGTTAAAGTTTACTAAAACTCTTCGTCAAAGCCATAAAAACCATAAAATTTTCTCTGTAAACAAATTATATTTAAATTCAACCTCATTTTCATTTAATTCAGCGACAAAATCAGTGACCCGCGAAATGTATACCCTGTCAGTTAGAGACAATAAATTTAAACAGTAAAAGCAAAATACTTCAAAAAAAAGCAGTGCACAGGAAAAAAAGATTTAAAAATTTCTGATTTTAAGAATCCATGATGAGAACAAACCTATCCCTGATTTTTGACATGCGCCAGCAAAACACTCAATTGCTCCAACTTTTTGCGAATGAGATCACCTATTGAACGAAATAATTGAAAAATGAAAAATATGAAATTTTTTGTATAACTAGTGAGTTAAATTTGCAAAAAAGACGGAAAGTTTTTATTAAAGAATATTTTTGAAGGGCGTCGAATTGTAAATAGCACTCTTTTGTAGTTTACGGAGATTGTGTCAACGGTCTCCTTTTCCGCCAAGCTTAAAAAAACATACAAAAAAGCATAATATTGTGACACTTTTGAGAAAAAAAATTGAATGTTGAATGTTTTATGAAAGTTTTCAGCCGGAAAAACCTCGAATCAAACAAATCAGCAATGTTAAAAATTTAGCATATTTTATCTATTTTAGCAAAACTGAACTAAATTTTAGCAAAATTTACGGAAAAGTGAATAAAAACAACCGAGTCTTCACAAAACTGTAAACCTCGATAACTCGCTGAAAAAAAAACGAAATTCGGAAAATCTTTTTAATTCTTTTATTCCATTTTTTAGGATGCACGTGCTTTCTACTGATACCGATCACAACTCTCGACGATGGATATATCGATCGGCCAAAATTGACTGAACAAAAACAAAAAAAAACATTTGAGTATATAGTTCCTCCCTCCCCACTAAAGTGGGGGTTGGAACAAAAATGCTCTCTTGATTTATAAATACAATCTGATTTTTTATGGATTTTACTTTGCGCCTGCTGTAGTAGAAAACACTTCATGTTAGCTACTTCTTCGAGATACTCAATCTAAATAGCTACAAATTCCATTAATAATACAATAAGATTCCTGGTTTTTAACTCTGATGCTAATAATCTGGCCCCAATACTTTTAGAGCTGTTTTTCGTTTTCTTATGTCCAGTGTTTAGAGTATTATTCATAAGTGAAGAAACATTTGAACCACGCGAATTAAAATATTTATCTTTTTTTAATGAACGGTAATCAATTCTAACTGGCTAAATTGATAAACTTTTCATATGAAAAATAGAAAAATGAAATAATCTAATGAAAAGTTGAGAACTGTGAATGCCGACCTACAGAGTTGATAACTAATAATGGGAGCACTCTCAGAATCTTCTCAGTTCAAGCTTCTGTCCAATGAGATTGATTTGACTTTAAAAACAGAGTAAAATTTCTTGTCAACCTGATATATTTTTTATGAATTTCTATGATTGCTCTCCATCTACGACTCGATGGTAAATTTCTCTATAGATATTTTTTTCACAAAAATAATCAAATGAACGAAAAAAGATAGGAAAAAATCTGAAAACAGCTCTCTGTCTCCAAAAAATAGTGATTTTTGTCTCTCCCTCTCTCCCTCCCTCTTATATGTCTCTAAACTTCTTCGCTTTTTCTCTGTGTTTGTATCATATTTGCATGTTTGACTGTGCGTGTGTTTTTTTAAATCTCAAACATGTAAATTCGAATAACCCAAAGGTTAAGATTAAATGTTGTAAAATTATAAATCAAACATACTACATCTTTCCCTTGAACAACTAAACATAATAACAATAAAAAACTAAGGTTCAGTTTCTAGTTCTCGTGAACTATTTTTTTTAAAAATAAAATTTAAAAGCCTTCAATTTGTTTTTGTCCATTGGAACTCGTTCGTGTCTTTTTTGCATCTCTTCCTCTAATTCTTTTTAAAATATTTTCTTTGATTTTTCCTTTCTTAGAGCTCTTGGAAGTTATTCCATTTCCGAACAAAGTTTCTTATAATTGAATTTTGATTCCATTTTGATTCACATTTTTTTGTGAGAGAAAAATCATTTGTTCGATTGCTAACTTCAATTTCAACGTCTCCGATTATTCTGAGTTTTCTTTGGTCTTGTATGTTTGTTTGTTGGACAATATCGAAAAGTCTATTTAATGAAGTTTTTGCTATTTGAATTTCTGCGGGAAATATTTTTTTTTCAAGAAGTAGTTTATGAGCACTGTCATATTTTGTTCGAAAAAAGCAAACTTTTAAGCCCCATCTAATTTGTTTGGTCATTCTGTCAATTGAGTTGGACGGCAATTTTTTAAAAAATTTTGCACTAAATTCTAAATGCGATAAAACAAGTGATCTAAAGAGATTTATTCGAGCCCTTAAAGGTATTTGATTGCGTACCAAATAAATTGATCTGATAGCTAAAGCAATTTTACTGATCACATTATTAAGTTATTTTTGGTAGGTCAACTCTTTGTCAAGAATAACACCTAGGTATCTGCTTTCATCTATTGGTTTCAATGAATGCCTTTTAAATTCAGCGCAACTGACAGTTGGTAACTTTTCATTTTTGAAAACCATTATTTCTGTTTTCCCTTCATTTAGAGTTAACTTGTTTTGTTTCATATATTGTTCAGATTCCATCAATATCTTTTTAGCCTTTGCTTTTAAACACTGTTCAGTTTTTTCGCGACATAAAATTGCTGTGTCATCTGCATGTGTCATCTGTGTTTTAGTAGGAGTAAGTAAAATGCGCTGAAAACTGTCGCAATAATGTTTTGGCAGAACTATACTGAGAGAGCGAGACTCTAAAATCAATAGAAAAATGTAGACTCGTAACAAAAAACTTCATGTTGCTGCAAATCTTTATTTATTTTCAAATTTTTCCAACTAGGGAAAAAAGGATCCATAAGCTTATTCTGTTGCATTTTGCTGTCAAACAAGGAAAAGTTTTTCAGACAATTTTTATTTTGCACATTGCGTGTTGAGCAAAGTTACATTTCCTTGTGGTGAAATGTCATCAATGTGGGTAATCAATTTCTTATAATTATATCGGCACAAAATTTTTTAGACTTAATCAATCAGCTTATTTTAACAGTTCCTTAAATATATCACGATTATTCAATGTCGATTGAATTCATCCTCTAATGCTATGATAAATCTAATGTTCGTTTACTCCCGGGTTGGGCTCCCATTGAAGTCCATCGATTGACCATAGTTATTTCATGAAAATAAAGATATAGTTTTTTGAATGAAATTTTCGAATGCTATCAAATGAAGTCGAAATTTTGTAACCTGCCTTTAGTTTTGATGATTCAATCTTCTTCTGTTAGTTCTGATGAGACCAGAGTAAATATGGCGTCTAGAAAACTCGATCTGGAGTGGGGGGTAGTTGTGGGAAGGCCAGAATGAACTTGGCCATTTCCCATTTCACGGAGGACCATAATGGGAGAGATCCCAAACAATTGGGCGATTTTCAATTGGGTAATTTGATCTTTTCCGATGTGTCCCAAGTACGTTATACACCCCCCGTTAAAAAGCACTTTCCAAACCCACCCCCCCCCCCCCCCCCCCCACCCCCGTCCACTGAGCCAATTGCAGAGTCTCATTCCCCTGAGCATCCCGGGCCGAGGATTTTGCCCAAAAATAACGGGGAAAAGAGTGTAAAGAGTGTAAAAATAAAATTTTTACACCGTTAGTGCCCCCCTTATTAAGGGTGGAATTCCCTGTTAGAGTGTAATTTTAGCGGTGTAATTTTAAGATTTAACGGTGGAAAAAGAGTGGAATAACTTATTTTTACACTCTTTTGATTACACTGTTGAAACTTAAATTTACACTCTTTATTACACCGTTAAAACTTATTTTTACACTCTTTATTACACCGTTAAAACTTATTGTTACACTCTTTGTTACACCGTTAAAACTTATTGTTACACTCTTTTTTACACTCTTTTTCTATAATTTACACCCGTAAATTACACTTTAATATGTAATTCCACCCTTAATAAGGGGGGCACTAACGGTGTAAAAATATTATTTTTACACTCTTTACACTCTTTTCCCCGTTATTAAACCCTTAGTTATAGAAGGGCACTAACGGTGTAAAAATATTATTTTTACACTCTTTACACTCTTTTCCCCGTTATTTTTGGGCAAAATCCTCGGCCCTTAAACCGTCTCGAAAGCACGCGGTAGTCTGATCAGATGCACTAAATGAGTCTATAAATTTAGCTACAGTAGTGTCGGAAATATCTCAATTTGATTTTAAAAAATCAACTTATGAGATTTTTCCATTATGATTTGGGTGTGTTTCCCTCCTCCTTATCTCAACCGGGCTGGGGACCGGCTACGGCGGAGTTATGAACATTCAACTATAGGAGATTTTTGAGCAAAGCACTGGCCAAAAAACCAGGTCTAAACTCTATCTCCAAAGAAAATAAAAGCAAACAATAAATAAAACAATTATATAAACCATTATATAAAATTCAATAATTGCAATTTAAACGAAATAATAGCAAATTTCCGTATGAAAAACTAACTTTTTTTCTAGGAAGGTTAGGCGGACCATTCTTTTTGCATTACAACCTAAATAGTACTGGTAGTCTGGGATATCAATTTGGTTCACTTTGAACAACTCCTTGACCCGATGAAAAAGACCTATTTTTAAAATTATTTATTTGAAATAATAGCAAATTTCCGTATGAAAAACTAATTTTTTTTCTAGGAAAGTTAGGCGAACCATTCTTTTTTCATAACAACCTAAATAGTACTGGTAGTCTGGGATATCAATTTGGTTCGATTTGGACAACTCCTTGACCCGACGAAATAGACCTATTTTTAAAATTCAATAATTGCAATTTAAACGAAATAATAGCAAATTTCCGTATGAAAAACTAACTTTTTTTCTAGGAAGGTTGGGCGGACCATTCTTTTTGCATTACAACCTAAATATTACTGGTAGTCTGGGATATCAATTTGGTTCACTTTGAACAACTCCTTGACCCGATGAAAAAGACCTATTTTTAAAATTATTTATTTGAAATAATAGCAAATTTCCGTATGAAAAACTAATTTTTTTTCTAGGAAAGTTAGGCGAACCATTTTTTTGCATAACAACCTAAATATTACTGGTAGTCTGGGATATCAATTTGGTTCACTTTGAACAACTCCTTGACCCGATGAAAAAGACCTATTTTTAAAATTATTTATTTGAAATAATAGCAAATTTCCGTATGAAAAACTAACTTTTTTTCTAGGAAGGTTAGGCGGACCATTCTTTTTGCATTACAACCTAAATAGTACTGGTAGTCTGGGATATCAATTTGGTTCACTTTGAACAACTCCTTGACCCGATGAAAAAGACCTATTTTTAAAATTATTTATTCGAAATAATAGCAAATTTCCGTATGAAAACCCAACTTTTTTTCTAGGCAAGCTATAGCAGAAATTCTTTTTGTTTTACACTCTAGGTACCTATGGGATTCTCCATACCGAGTTTAAATCGATTTGAACAACTCCTTGACCCGATGAAATTTCTATATTTTTGAAAATAGAATAAGCGAATAAGTCAAAATTTCCGTATGAAAAACTAACTTTTTTTCTAGGAAAGTTAGGCGGACCATTCTTTTTGCATTACAATTTAAATAGCACTGGTAGTCTGGGATATCAAATAGGTTCACTTTGAACAACTCCTTGACCCGATGAAAAAGACCTATTTTTAAAATTATTTATTTGAAATAATAGCAAATTTCCGTATGAAAAACTAATTTTTTTTCTAGGAAAGTTAGGCGAACCATTCTTTTTTCATAACAACCTAAATAGTACTGGTAGTCTGGGATATCAATTTGGTTCGATTTGGACAACTCCTTGACCCGACGAAATAGACCTATTTTTAAAATTCAATAATTGCAATTTAAACGAAATAATAGCAAATTTCCGTATGAAAAACTAACTTTTTTTCTAGGAACGTTAGGCGGACCATTCTTTTTGCATTACAACCTAAATATTACTGGTAGTCTGGGATATCAATTTGGTTCACTTTGAACAACTCCTTGACCCGATGAAAAAGACCTATTTTTAAAATTATTTATTTGAAATAATAGCAAATTTCCGTATGAAAAACTAATTTTTTTTCTAGGAAAGTTAGGCGAACCATTTTTTTTGCATAACAACCTAAATATTACTGGTAGTCTGGGATATCAATTTGGTTCACTTTGAACAACTCCTTGACCCGATGAAAAAGACCTATTTTTAAAATTATTTATTTGAAATAATAGCAAATTTCCGTATGAAAAACTAACTTTTTTTCTAGGAAGGTTAGGCGGACCATTCTTTTTGCATTACAACCTAAATAGTACTGGTAGTCTGGGATATCAATTTGGTTCACTTTGAACAACTCCTTGACCCGATGAAAAAGACCTATTTTTAAAATTATTTATTCGAAATAATAGCAAATTTCCGTATGAAAACCCAACTTTTTTTCTAGGCAAGCTATAACAGAAATTCTTTTTGTTTTACACTCTAGGTACCTATAGGATTCTCCATACCGAGTTTAAATCGATTTGAACAACTCCTTGACCCGATGAAATTTCTATATTTTTGAAAATAGAATAAGCGAATAAGTCAAAATTTCCGTATGAAAAACTAACTTTTTTTCTAGGAAAGTTAGGCGGACCATTCTTTTTGCATTACAATTTAATTAGCACTGGTAGTCTGGGATATCAAATTGGTTCACTTTGAACAACTCCTTAACCCGATGAAATTTCTATATTTTTGAAAATAGAATAAGCGAATAAGTCAAAATTTCCGTATGAAAAACTAACTTTTTTCCTAGGCAAGCTATAGCAAAATTTCTTTTTGTTTTAGACTCTATATATACAGGGAATACTCCATACCAAAATTGGTTCGGTTTGGACAACTCCTTGACCCGACGAAATAGACCTATTTTTAAAAGAATACTCGCAAAATAATTCGAAATAATAGCAAATTTCCGTATGAAAACCCAACTTTTTTTCTAGGCAAGCTATAGCAGAAATTCTTTTTGTTTTACACTCTAGGTACCTATGGGATTCTCCATACCGAGTTTAAATCGATTTGAACAACTCCTTGACCCGATGAAATTTCTATATTTTTGAAAATAGAATAAGCGAATAAGTCAAAATTTCCGTATGAAAAACTAACTTTTTTCCTAGGCAAGCTATAGCAAAATTTCTTTTTGTTTTAGACTCTATATATACAGGGGACACTCCATACCAAAATTGGTTCGATTTGGACAACTCCTTGACCCGACGAAATAGACCTATTTTTAAAATAATACTCGCAAAATAATTCGAAATAATAGCAAATTTCCGTATGAAAACCCAACTTTTTTTCTAGGCAAGCTATAGCAGAAATTCTTTTTGTTTTACACTCTAGGTACCTATGGGATTCTCCATACCGAGTTTAAATCGATTTGAACAACTCCTTGACCCGATGAAATTTCTATATTTTTGAAAATAGAATAAGCGAATAAGTCAAAATTTCCGTATGAAAAACTAACTTTATTCCTAGGCAAGCTATAGCTAAATTTCTTTTTGTTTTAGACTATATATCTACAGGGGATACTCCATACCAAAATTGGTTCGATTTGGACAACTCCTTGACCCGACGAAATAGACCTATTTTTAAAATTCAATAGTTGCAATTTAAACGAAATAATAGCAAATTTCCGTATGAAAAACTAACTTTTTTTCTAGGAAGGTTAGGCGGACCATTCTTTTTGCATTACAACCTAAATATTACTGGTAGTCTGGGATATCAATTTGGTTCACTTTGAACAACTCCTTGACCCGATGAAATTTCTATATTTTTGAAAATAGAATAAGCGAATAAGTCAAAATTTCCGTATGAAAAACTAACTTTTTTTCTAGGCAAGCTATAGCAGAAATTCTTTTTGTTTTACACTCTAGATACCTATGGGATTCTCCATACCGAGTTTGGTTTGATTTGGACAACTCCTCGACCCGACGAAATTGACCTATTTTTAAAATTATTTATTTGAAATAATAGCAAATTTCCGTATGGAAAACTAACTTTTTTTCTAGGAAAGTTAGGCGGACCGTTCTTTTTGCATAACAACCTAAAAAGTACTGGTAGTCTGGGATATCAATTTGGTTCACTTTGAACAACTCCTTGACCCGATGAAATTTCTATATTTTTGAAAATAGAATAAGCGAATAAGTCAAAATTTCCGTATGAAAAACTAACTTTTTTCCTAGGCAAGCTATAGCAAAATTTCTTTTTGTTTGAGACTCTATATCTACAGGGGATACTCCATACCAAAATTGTTTCGATTTGGACAACTCCTTGACCCGACGAAATAGACCTATATTTAAAATTCAATAATTGCAATTTAAACGAAATAATAGCAAATTTCCGTATGAAAAACTAACTTTTTTTCTAGGAAGGTTAGGCGGACCATTCTTTTTGCATTACAACCTAAATATTACTGGTAGTCTGGGATATCAATTTGGTTCACTTTGAACAACTCCTTGACCCGATGAAATTTCTATATTTTTGAAAATAGAATAAGCGAATGAGTCAAAATTTCCGTATGAAAAACTAACTTTTTTTCTAGGCAAGCTATAGCAGAAATTCTTTTTGTTTTACACTCTAGATACCTATGGGATTCTCCATACCGAGTTTGGTTTGATTTGGACAACTCCTCGACCCGACGAAATTGACCTATTTTTAAAATGTTTTATTTGAAATAATAGCAAATTTCCGTATGAAAAACTAACTTTTTTCTAGGAAAGTTAGGCGGACCGTTCTTTTTGCATAACAACCTAAAAAGTACTGGTAGTCTGGGATATCAATTTGCTTCACTTTGAACAACTCCTTGACCCGATGAAATTTCTATATTTTTGAAAATAGAATAAGCGAATAAGTCAAAATTTCCGTATGAAAAACTAACTTTTTTCTAGGCAAGCTATAGCAGAAATTCTTTTTGTTTTACACTCTAGATACCTATGGGATTCTCCATACCGAGTTTGGTTTGATTTGGACAACTCCTCGACCCGACGAAATTGACCTATTTTTAAAATTATTTATTTGAAATAATAGCAAATTTCCGTGTGAAAAACTAACTTTTTTTCTAGGAAAGTTAGGCGGACCGTTCTTTTTGCATAACCACCTAAAAAGTACTGGTAGTCTGGGATATCAATTTGGTTCACTTTGAACAACTCCTTGACCCGATGAAATTTCTATATTTTTGAAAATAGAATAAGCGAATAAGTCAAAATTTCCGTATGAAAAACTAACTTTTTTCCTAGGCAAGCTATAGCAAAATTTCTTTTTGTTTTAGACTCTATATCTACAGGGGATACTCCATACCAAAATTGGTTCGATCTGGACAACTCCTTGACCCGACGAAATAGACCTATTTTTAAAATTCAATAATTGCAATTTGAACGAAATAATAGCAAATTTCCGTATGAAAAACTAACTTTTTTTCTAGGAAGGTTAGGCGGACCATTCTTTTTGCATTACAACCTAAATATTACTGGTAGTCTGGGATATCAATTTGGTTCACTTTGAACAACTCCTTGACCCGATGAAATTTCTATATTTTTGAAAATAGAATAAGCGAATAAGTCAAAATTTCCGTATGAAAAACTAACTTTTTTTCTAGGCAAGCTATAGCAGAAATTCTTTTTGTTTTACACTCTAGATACCTATGGGATTCTCCATACCGAGTTTGGTTTGATTTGGACAACTCCTCGACCCGACGAAATTGACCTATTTTTAAAATTATTTATTTGAAATAATAGCAAATTTCCGTATGAAAAATTAACTATTTTCTAGGAAAGTTAGGCGGACCGTTCTTTTTGCATAACAACCTAAAAAGTACTGGTAGTCTGGGATATCAATTTGGTTCACTTTGAACAACTCCTTGACCCGATGAAATTTCTATATTTTTGAAAATAGAATAAGCGAATAAGTCAAAATTTCCGTATGAAAAACTAACTTTTTTCCTAGGCAAGCTATAGCAAAATTTCTTTTTGTTTTAGACTCTATATCTACAGGGGATACTCCATAACAAAATTGGTTCGATTTGGACAACTCCTTGACCCGACGAAATAGACCTATTTTTAAAATTCAATAATTGCAATTTAAACGAAATAATAGCAAATTTCCGTATGAAAAACTAACTTTTTTTCTAGGAAGGTTAGGCGGACCATTCTTTTTGCATTACAACCTAAATATTACTGGTAGTCTGGGATATCAATTTGGTTCACTTTGAACAACTCCTTGACCCGATGAAATTTCTATATTTTTGAAAATAGAATAAGCGAATAAGTCAAAATTTCCGTATGAAAAACTAACTTTTTTTCTAGGCAAGCTATAGCAGAAATTCTTTTTGTTTTACACTCTAGATACCTATGGGATTCTCCATACCGAGTTTGGTTTGATTTGGACAACTCCTCGACCCGACGAAATTGACCTATTTTTAAAATTATTTATTTGAAATAATAGCAAATTTCCGTATGAAAAATTAACTTTTTTTCTAGGAAAGTTAGGCGGACCGTTCTTTTTGCATAACAACCTAAAAAGTACTGGTAGTCTGGGATATCAATTTGGTTCACTTTGAACAACTCCTTGACCCGATGAAATTTCTATATTTTTGAAAATAGAATAAGCGAATAAGTCAAATTTTCCGTATGAAAAACTAACTTTTTTCCTAGGCAAGCTATAGCAAAATTTCTTTTTGTTTTAGACTCTATATATACAGGGGATACTCCATACCAAAATTGGTTCGATTTGGACAACTCCTTGACCCGACGAAATAGACCTATTTTTAAAATTCAATAATTGCAATTTAAACGAAATAATAGCAAATTTCCGTATGAAAAACTAACTTTTTTTCTAGGCAAGCTATAGCAGAAATTCTTTTTGTTTTACACTCTAGATACCTATGGGATTCTCCATACCGAGTTTGGTTTGATTTGGACAACTCCTCGACCCGACGAAATTGACCTATTTTTAAAATTATTTATTTGAAATAATAGCAAATTTCCGTATGAAAAACTAACTTTTTTTCTAGGAAAGTTAGGCGGACCATTCTTTTTGCATAACAACCTAAAAAGTACTGGTAGTCTGGGATATCAATTTGGTTCACTTTGAACAACTCCTTGACCCGATGAAATTTCTATATTTTTGAAAATAGAATAAGCGAATAAGTCAAAATTTCCTTATGAAAAACTAACTTTTTTCCTAGGCAAGCTATAGCAGAAATTCTTTTTGTTTTACACTCTAGATACCTATGGGATTCTCCATACCGAGTTTGGTTTGATTTGGACAACTCCTCGACCCGACGAAATTGACCTATTTTTAAAATTATTTATTTGAAATAATAGCAAATTTCCGTATGAAAAACTAACTTTTTTTCTAGGAAAGTTAGGCGGACCATTCTTTTTGCATAACAACCTAAAAAGTACTGGTAGTCTGGGATATTAATTTGGTTCACTTTGAACAACTCCTTGACCCGATGAAATTTCTATATTTTTGAAAATAGAATAAGCGAATAAGTCAAAATTTCCGTATGAAAACCTAACTTTTTTCCTAGGCAAGCTATAGCAGAAATTCGTTTTGTTTTACACTCTAAATACCTATGGGATTCTCCATACCAAGTTTGGTTCGATTTGGACAATTCCTTGACCCGATAAAAATGACCTATTTTTAAAAATTATTTAAAATTAATTATTCGTATTAATCGGAAATTTACGTATGAAGCAATATATATCAAGCAATATGAACATATTTGATTTATGAAAATAAGTTTGAAGCAATATTATATTGAATCAATATAGAAATTTTCGGAAAAAGTCTCTATAGTTGAATTTATAATCAACTTTTCGAATTCTTTCCAGTATGCTCTGTTCATGTTACCCTCCTCCTTTTTCATTCCGGACTTGGGACCGGCAGTGGTGGAGTTACAAAAAGATTTAGGAGAATTGAGCACAGCACCAGGTACACAACCAGGCTCAAGGAACTCTCTCCAAATGTAAACAAACAAACAGATATTTCTTTTGTTTGAAGGCTATAGGAGAGATAAGCATAGCACTAGATACAAAACCAAGCTCCAAAACTCTCCAAATCTAAACAAATAGATACTTTTTTTTTGTTTAGAGGTTATAGGAGAAATGAGGAGAGCACTAGATACAAATCAGGGCTCAAAGAGCACTCTCCAAACCTAACATAAAATTATCTATTATCTAATTAAATTTCGAAGCGTTCAGAAACACCCGCTAAAGTCCCGGAATTTCAAATTTAAAGATTTAAATCCGCGGTCGAAGCGGGCAGAAACACACACTAACGTTTATTGCGTACTTCAACATTATTAAAATTTTTAAGTAATATTAAAATTAACTTAAACAAGTAACAAAGTTAAAAGCAGAACTAGTAATAAAAATTCGAAGCGGACAGAAACACCCGCTAACGTCCCGGAATTTCAAATTTAAAGTTTTAAATCCGCGGTCGAAGCGGGCAGAAACACCCGCTAACGTTTATTGCGTATTTCAACATTATTAAAGTTTTGAATGTATGTATGTATTTAAGTAAGTACGAAATTAAATTTGCATGTATGAAAAACTATCAAGTAAACTTTGAATTTATGATCACAACACGAAAACCGAGCTTCAGAAAACGGCAAACTCATCAACTAAACAATATAATATCAAATGATTTAAACAGGCAAAACTTGACTAAACTATCAGAACAAGTAAAAATTAAATTTTAAGAACTAAACGGTCCTTCAAATCTAATCGTGCTCGAAATGTTTTAGCACGTTGATAAAGTAAAGATCGCCCAGGAAGAAAAACTTGATAAGCTTATTTTGAACTGAATCCACTCTCAGAAGCTGAATGTCAGGCAATTCTGTAACACGATATGCAAGAGGCTCAAGGACACCTGATTCCTTTTCAAATTCTGTCGACCTGAGATCAATAACGACTGTTTCAATTATCTCGTACAGCTGTACTAAACAGAAGATCGCTGAACTTCGATCTACGAACAGTAGAATCTGACCCACCTTAAACTCACCATCCTCACGAATTGCGACAAAACTGTTAGCGTTTGATCTCGTATAACTCTGGCTGTCAAGATGGAACAGCCCTCGAAATCTGCCGAATAAACGAGCTTCTGGAAACTTAGCTGGGTCTCATTGAAAACGTCATTCCTTTCTACGCACAAGTCCTCATTGAAATCGCTAGGTTTGTTTTTCAGTTTTTTAATAAAACATGTCAGATTGTCTTCTTTCGTTTCAAAGCTGCCAAGTTGTCGATTACGAATATAGCGACTGACAATCAGACTGCAAGTATTTACCGTTCCAGTCAGAGTTCTTATAAGGTGGTTGTTTGCGTTCTCAAACATCGTAGCCGAAGTAGTCCACAATGGCCCAAAGGTGGCGCACTGCCATGCTAGATGTCTTAATAAATGATAATTGATAGAATCAAATTTTCTAAGCGGATAGCGAAACGACATATTATAGCAAAAGGCTTCTAAAATATGTCCGCATAGGCTTGCTTGTGATACACTCTCGTACATGGATCGTAGTGAAAATGCTAGGTAATCAAGATTTTGAATGTTAGTCTCATGGGCGACAGAACTTTCGAAAAACTTACGAAAAACTATGGGTGAAAAATAAAGAAGAAAAGTTTTCAATTCATTTGCTTTGAAATGATCAAGTGAGCGCAGTGATCTGATCGACCGCTTGAACTCGCTTGGTAAACGTACTTTTTCAGTTGCATTGTCAATTTCGGCTATTTCAATCGAGCTGAGTTGTTCAGCGAAAAATTTGATGATATCGTGAGCAACACCCTTAAGGCATTGGTGAATGGTGTCTATAGGGCAGGTCAATGGCAGGTTCGGAACAATGTCGAAAATTTTCGAGCGTCCTTTGACACCCAAGGTGTCAACTTCTGGATCCTTCTCTTTTCTTCCCTTTCTTTCGTCAACGACTCCGCTCTCAAAAAGTCTAACCAAGTGCTCATGCTCTGCAGGATTCCTCATTGTGAAGGTGCGATCATTCGGGTACGAATGACTACCTGGAAATCTCTGAATTCCCCTCATAGTACAAAGCCCACAGCCATAATAACCGTCGAATTTTTTCATTTTTAGAACATCATGTTTGCAGACGAGGTCGACAATCAAGAAAATTGTAGTGAAGCGGATTTGGTACGAACGTTCATTGTATTTAATATTCTCTACTATTGAAATCTCAGAAGCATAGTGATCAAAAATGGGATCCCACGAAATTTCTCCTTTGCCGTACCACAAAGAATAGAGAAAAATATTATCGAATGATGATCTGAGTTTTGGTGGCAGGTCAGCTAAAGCAACCCAGAGAGGGTAAGCGGAGCAATCACTAGATTCTCGAACCTGAACTCCGTCAACGTTAATTATAAGTTTCAAATGGATTGTACCTTCCTCAAAAAGACTCGAGAGTTTTAGATCTGTTTTTGTTTCTGGGTCTGCGTATTTCACTATTTCATTAATGTACTTTTGAACATTCTGCACCAATTTGTCGAAAAAATTTAGATAAATAACTTCCCCATTGCCATTGTTCTCTCTGTGCTTTATGTATTGCTCTGTCAGTTTCTTTGTCTCTTGTTTCAAAAAATTTGGAGCAGGTAGACGGTCATTTGGATGAATAATCTTTTGAAATTTTAAAAGGTCATACAGCGCTTCGTCGGGTAAACAATAACGGGCAGAAATTGCAAATAAACCAAGTGCAGCATTATGGACAGTGACGTTTGAATTACACAATAGAGGCTGAGAAGAAAATTGAAAGCCATCTTTGCTATGGTCGTAACAGTCTTTTTCCGTGTCGACTACGTCTTCACTGTCGTTGTCTGAGATGATATCTAGCCGATTCGATGACGATTCACCTATAGAAGCAACTTCACAAGATGGATCGGACATTATGTCATCAGCAGAAACAGGCATACTCCCATGGGTACTATTCTCCTCAGTTTCAACATCTGAGGAACGCACAGAATCAACTTGGTGTATGTACGTTTGAATGTGTCTACTTGAACTGTCCACCAACCTTCTTTTCACGCGCCTCTTCCGTTGATTCTGGAATTTTCTTTTTATGGCACTTCCAAAATTGGTAGGCGTACCAACACTCGATTGATTTGCTCCATAATTTGAACCGAAACTTTCTCCGGAATGAAAAATTTCACTTGAATTTCCTGAAGCATGTAAAGATTGGGTCGAAATATCACCCAGGCGTTGTTCTCGGGGTGTCGTGGGTGGCAAGATTTCATTATATGATTCATGCTTCTCTTTGTGCGGACATCTACATTTCAATCGGCCATCTTTAAAATAGTTGTTACCGTAGCTCACTGTGATTTCTTCTCCAACTTCTATAGACTTGATAACTTGGAGAAAAATGCATCTACTGTGGGGGAGGAAAGAGCTTGTGTATCCCATAAAAAATTTGGTGTTCGGGGAGCAGGAGTGGTTGGCAAAACGAATTGGACCCAATAGCACTAGTTCATCCCTTTCCAACTCACCGCGCATGACTGACAAATCAGACATTTCGTTTTGTAATTCCTGAGGAACACTTTCAATAGGCCCAACGGGAAAAGGTCTTAGGGGTTCCAGCGAAGGCTTCAAGGTCTTTTCTGTATGATTGAAGAGGCCAAAGCCCCCGAAACTGTCTGGCAAGATTTTGAAACCCCTCTCAATAGAGGCCTCATAGAGTTCTTTTAAAGACGAGTATGCTTTAAAAAGTCGTCTGTCTGCTTTCAAACGTTTCTCATACTCTTCAAAACTGATCAACGGAAGCATTGTTTGAGGAACTACATCGAATTTGCTTAAGATTTGACGCACTACTTGTCCGTCCACAATTACCAATTCTTCGCAAGTTATCATCATATGACTTGAAAAACTTAATTAGAATTTAATCAAGGTGAATGAATGAATAAACGAATGAATGCATGAAGGGATTAACGTATGTATGCAAAAGAGCACTCTCCAAACCTAACATAAAATTATCTATTATCTAATTAAGCTTCGAAGCGTGCAGAAACACCCGCTAAAGTCCCGGAATTTCAAATTTAAAGATTTAAATCCGCGGTCCAAGCGGGCAGAAACACCCGCTAACGTTTATTGCGTACTTCAACATTATAAAAGTTTTTAAGTAATATTAAAATTAACTTAAACAAGTAACAAAGTTAAAAGCAGAACTAGTAATAAAAATTCGAAGCGGACAGAAACACCCGCTTAAGTCTCGGAATTTCAAATTTAAAGATTTAAATCCGCGGTCGAAGCGGGCAGAAACACCCGCTAACGTTTATTGCGTACTTTAACATTATTAAAATTTTTAAGTAATATTAAAATTAACTTAAACAAGTAACAAAGTTAAAAGCAGAACTAGTAATAAAAATTCGAAGCGGACAGAAACACCCGCTAAAGTCCCGGAATTTCAAATTTAAAGTTTTAAATCCGCGGTCGAAGCGGGCAGAAACACCCGCTAACGTTTATTGCGTATTTCAACATTATTAAAGTTTTGAATGTATGTATGTATTTAAGTAAGTACGAAATTAAATTTGTATGTATGAAAAACTATCAAGTAAACTTTGAATTTATGATCACAACACGAAAACCGAGCTTCAGAAAACGGCAAACTCATCAACTAAACAATATAATATCAAATGATTTAAACAGGGAATTAGGTTAAACACTAGAGTAGAAGTAAAGGCAGAAAGGCGAGTATTTTCTAATGAACTGTATTTCTACAAATAGGAAGCAACGTATCAGTACAATAAACAAGGAGATGGCCTTCACATTACAAACAATGATCTTCTAAACAACTACTCATTCGCTTCTAAACTAGAATGTCGTTTCCGACAATCCTTGCCGTATTGGTTGGCAGCTTTTCTTGCAGTCTCGAAAGCCAGTTTTGGTGTATCTGGGTACTTTTGCTCTACAACTTCTAAAACAGGCAGAAAAACCTGGTCATTTTTTGCTCATCAATT
Source organism: Convolutriloba macropyga (assembly GCF_964194025.1). Lineage (NCBI taxonomy): Eukaryota > Metazoa > Xenacoelomorpha > Acoela > Convolutidae > Convolutriloba > Convolutriloba macropyga. The sequence goes on from NC_134480.1 coordinate 1,162,475, forward strand.
AACTTAGGTTTTTGGGTTTTCAGGTCAAGGAAAGATCGATCTCTTAATTCATGCTATTTAAGGCTGTTATGCAATGATGACTCCTACTGTGAAGCTGACGAATAAGTTTTACTAAAAAAACCTACTCCTGAACTTTTCGAGAATTTCACTTGGCGCTTCTTTGCGGCCGTCAGCTTCACGTCTTCTCGGCTCAAGGATAACACCTGCACGCTCGTTTTCTGGCAACAAATTCTCAAAGAGGGCCCGCGCAAATTTCCCGACTTCAGATCCGGCATGCATTGTCATCAGATCTTCATCGTTGTGTATAACAGCAACTATAGATTTGCCGCGGGAAGGATGATCGTCTATGCTCTGGTAGCCGTGATGGTCAACAAAGCGAATTTCTTTCAACTCTGCAGTCTGAAACAAGTTTTCATGTAACCAACTGCGCCTATTTCTTGCAGAAACTCATTTGTCTACTACCACTTGTCACTACCAGTTGTCATGGGTAAGGCCAAAAAGGTCTAGCAATTAAGGCTGAGTGATACCAAATTGTTAAGCAAACAATAATCTAACTTTCTCGTCAATTCTTGCACACAGGTTTGCGCGCTTCTTGTCGTCGATCTTTCGTTTCTCTTCAAAGCTTTTCATCAACTCGTTCATCTCCAGAACGTGATTATCGAGATACTCTTTTAAAAAAGAGCAATTGGGGCCGCAATCGTCTTTGTTGTTTCCACTGTTTGAAATCATGTTGGCGCTGATCTCAGGTAAAGAACTGGAGCAAGGTTGTGAGAAACTCAGATTATCAGAGGGCTGCTAAAAACGCAAAGAGCAAATTTTCCAATCACTCCAAAATTCGAAACTCGAAGCGAGCAGAAACACCCACTGACGTCTGCGATGATTAAAATTATTATATATGTATGTTTGTATGTATGTATTTATGTATGGAAGTATGTATGTATGCATAAATGTTTATTTAATTTGGCGACTGATTTTGATTTAGAAACAACTGGAACCATATGATCTGGTTTGTGATTAAAATTATTGAAAACCTTTAATTTTTACCATGTTCTTGTTCTGGCTGCCCTGGAGAACGGCTGGCTGCGTTAACTTTTCGACTTTAGCCTTTTTTGATTTCCGCTCAGTTGATTGTCCTAGGCAGACTTCTCTGCTGCTCATAACTGGAGCGCGGGAACGACTCAAAAAGTTGACATCATCAACTACAGGAGCCTTCGGCGCAGCTAGAACTTTTTTGCGCAATTCTTGAGGACTTTTGCCACCGTCTAGTTCTGCTTGAAAACTCTTCATCGCTTCCTCTACTTTTTTATGATTGCCTTTAGACAACAAACGACAAGAAACAGATTGGTCTTTAAATTGCAGGTTGTAACTCTCTCCTTCAATTAAACTCAACATTTCTGAGGGTTTTATTTTCTTAGGCCACTTGGTGCTGCTGTAAGTAATAAGAATCAAATTGTCTTTCACAAAAAGCCATGCTAAGTTGTCCCTCAAAATGCTATCCTTTATACTATCCTCTCTTTCAGCCTCAGAGTCGAATAGGTTATGGCTTTTCGCTGGTTCAGATCTCAAGTTGTCTTTTTTCATTTTCAACGATCTAAAAATTTGCAGACAAAGTAGAGCGAAACTATTTCTATGTTGTGTGCGAATCTGCAATTAGAATTTCTTACATTAAATTGTTCTTGTGTTAAATTATTTGAAAAAAAAGACTTGATTTTCAACAACCTAAATGAGTTGATTTCATCCAAAATTTCCAATACAAAAAATAGCACCTTTAAGAAGACAAACTGAAACTAACTAGCATAAATTCTCATCTGTAACACTTAGGCGTACTTCTGCAAAAGACAACACTTACGTATAGGATATAGGAACCCAAATCAACCTCGTGTTAAACGTCTGACTCAATTACAATTTATTTCAAAACAGAACTAAAGAAAAACAGCCGATTCTAAAATCACTACAAACGGTTCCTAATCTTGATTACAATTCAATTTTCTTCATTCTTAACTATCTTAAAACTTTCAAACTAGCTAGAGCGAAATTACTTCTATGTTTTTTCTGCGAATCTGCAATTAGTATTTCTTGCATAAAACTGTTCTTGTGTTAAATCATTTGAAAAAAAAAAGTGATTTGATTTTCAACAACTTAAATGAGTTGATTTCATCCAAAACTTCCAATTCGAGAAATAGCACCTTTAAGAAGACAAATTAAAACTAAAGTAGCACAAATTCTCATCTGTAACACTTTTGCGTGCTTCCGCAAAAGACAACACTTATATATAGGAACTCAAATTTACCGTGTTTAACGTCTGATTCAATTACAATTTTTCAAATTTCAAAAATCACTCGCAACAATTGCTACTCCTGATTATTGGATGGAAACTCATTGCTTTCGGTCTCGGATTCGCTCAAATCTACACAACTTTGAGAAGTCTCGGGGAGTTTCTTTCCCTGTCGCTTTTTCTTGGCCTCTGCCTTTTCCCTCATTTGATTCACCCAAAAAGGATCAGATTTTCGTTTCTTGTATCGAAGTGAATCCATGCCAGCTCTGTTGGCAGCCAAACGAGCTTCATTGTACGCATCTGGCCAAAGACGAGGTGGAAACTGTCTCTGTACAAGGCCTTAAGCAGAGGAAAACACACCTAAGCTAAGCTTTTTAGGAAAATCAATCATAAAAAATGGATACAAAAAACTTCAAAAACGAAAACGGAAAAAAATCATTTGAGAAAATCAGTTTGAACTTCCGACAACTTATTCTTGAAACCCAGTTTTTGACAACTTAGTTTTTGATCATTATACCTTTAAAGATTTTTGTTCTCTTGGGAGAAGCAGGCTTCCGCACTTCGCTTTCTCGGGTTGGGGATATGATATCCCTCTGTAGACCCTTCTCGCCCCATAATGCTGTTCGCAGATTTCTTCCCAGTTCTTCCGGATTTGAAGTTGTTGGGAAATTATCCAAATCAACTTCCTCATAAAAACTTGGTATAGCTATACCTGCCTCTTCTGTGTCATTGTCTGCATCAACTTTCTTGAGATCTTTCTAAATACAGATAGTTTGAAATCTATCCAAAACTTGGCAAAATAAACATTTCTTGACAGAAAAGTCTGAGCGCAAAAATTGAGCAAACTTTATAAAAACTTGCTAGAAACCACTTCTACCAAAAAATTGGTCAAAACTTTTGTATTACTGAGGCAAGATCTTACAATGGTTTTCAATTTCTGGAGCTCGCTCTCCAGCTTTCTGTTGCAGGACAAAACCGTCTTCTCATATGCTTGTATAACCTCTGCGATGAGTTTTTTGTCCTCATTAAGAACTTCCAGCAATCTTTCATGATTAGCGCATTTCTAAACAAGAATGTTTTTAACTGACAAAACCAAAGAACTGATAACGAATCAACCAAATTTTCGGATCGTAGCTTAACGATTGCAGTAGTCACTCGCTATGATATTTTATCTGCTTAAATTTCTCGCAAAAAATTACAATGTTTATCTTTTATTGACTTCTTAGACAGCAAATGTTTTATATTTATTGCGATAACTCTTTCACAGAGAGAAAAAAGAGGAGCTCTAACCAAAACCCTTGGACTTGCAGTTGCTAGCCTTGTAGTCGGTGTCCCACCTTGGCTGAGGGTCCACTTTGCACCTGTAGGTGGGGTACCACTTACTGGGTTTTCAAACTGTTGTGCGAAAGCCCCATAAATTTCTTGGTATCGCTCGAATTCAACTTGCATTGCCGCAGGAGGCCCGTGTTTTAACAACACGCATTCAATTTCATCACCATCGATCAACAGATTAGTTTTTCCATCAATCTCTAATTTCAATCGATCATTTATTTGAAAGCTCTTGAGCCAACGCCCATCAAATAACCCAATTTTTAACACCTGACAACCTGCTGTCAGGAAAACAAACTCGATTTTCATTGGCATTTCTGAAATCGTTAGGTCAGTAAAAACAGATCAATCCAGAAATTTAAAAAATAACGGAGAAAATTGTCAAAGACGTTCGAGTCAACATTCATTTAATTGAGAGTCAATTGCAATCCAACGAAGAAAGCGAAAAGACAAAAAACATCAACTTCATGCACAATTACTAACAATTTCAATCAAACTCATGAATTGCTTCATGAATTGCTTTGCGACTATCATTATCAAAAAGATCAAGCTCTGAGAATAAGAAAAACAAAGTCAAACAAAGTAACACTACGAAAGTTTCACACTGCACCTTTGAGGAAACAAAAATTAATAAAATCCATTCATCGGCTCCATATTTTCAGCACTTGATATGGAAGCAGTTGTCGTGTAGCTGACCTCCTCATTGCTTTCCGAGAACTCAATATACTCAACTTCTAGGTCTTCTACTCGTTGCCTTAAGCCATCTATTTTTTCACGTAGCTGTTTTATTTCTTGCCACAGTTGCTCAATTTCAGACAAAGGACTTTCAAGAAACCTGGTTTCAATCGCAGTACCACTTTCCAAACCCAGAAAATTCTGTCTGAACACAATTTTTGTTTGTTGCAGCATATCAGCCGTTCAACTGAAAACATTTTTGAGTTCCAAAAAAGTTTATATCGAATAGAAAAAAAATTATAAAAATTTCTAAAAGGTTTCTTAAAAAGCACAACATGTAATAAAAGATGACAGCTCAAAAAAACTTTCACCTCGTGTCCTACCGCAGTACATTCACGCCTAAATCCACCATCGCCATCAATCTTCAAGAAGTTATGGGTATTCTAATTTCAACTAATTATAACTGCTAATTTCTACTTCATCTTAAGTTATAGGTCTAAAAATTGGAAGCGGACAGAAACACCCGCTAACTTTCGTCAATTTTAATTTTATTGAAATTTTACAATAACGGTCGAAGCGGAAAAGATCCGCTTAGTGGAAATTCGAAGCGGGCAGAAACACCCGCTAACGTTCGTCAATTTTAATTTTGAAATTTTACAATAACGGTCGAAGCGGAAAAGATCCGCTCAGTGGAAATTCGAAGCGGGCAGAAACACCCGCTAACGTTTGTCAATTTCAACTTTATTGAAATTTTACAATAACGGTCGAAGCGGAAAAGATCCGCTTAGTCGAAATTCGAAGCGGGCAGAAACACCCGCTAACGTTCGTCAATTTTAATTTTATGGAAATTTTACAATAACGGTCGAAGCGGAAGATCCGCCTAGCGGAAGTTCGAAGCGGGCAGAAACACCCGCTAACGTTCGTAAATTTTAATTTTATTGAAATTTTACAATAAAGGTCGAAGCGGAAAAAATCCGCTTAGTGGAAATTCGAAGCGGGCAGAAACACCCGCTAACGTTCGTCAATTTTAATTTTCTACTACTACTATTACTACTACCGTGGCCGGTCAATTGGCCGACATACAAATTAGACGACACACCTTTTAGCCGACACTTGAGCAAATATAACAACTCGAACACCGCAATTCACGATAATTACCCGCGCATTAAGCGGTAAATGTAGCACTCTTTAGTTGTGAAACAAACATTAATAGGCTATTACTGCTAGCTAACATAGCCATGCCTCCGTGGCTCGTGGGACTTGATATGAATCTATCACAACCGAACAAATTATGACGGCCGAACGTAATTAAGTCGACGCTTCTAATAACACAACTTTAATTATACAGTTCCGATTTTGGTCATTTTCACGTCGTCTTGATGAAAGCTGCCAGCTAATTGGCGTGTCTTCTAACTTGTGTGTCGCCTAATACACCTAGCACCTACTACTACTAATGTAATCAATTTTTTTGTCAAAATCGGTCAAATGTAAATTGAATCAAATTGCAATAGTGCAAGTACAAATAGTCAAAGAAAGCAATCAAATTGCAATAGTACAAATAAATCAAAGTAATAAAAAAACAAAGGTACAAGTAGTCAAAGAAAGCAATCAAATTTAAGCTAATTCAATTGATTTTCTCGCACGGCTTTGTTGATTGCGCAAGCAAGCTCCTTTCTACCCTTCTCGTTTAGATGGACGCCGTCAGGTAAAAAAGACCTCGCTTTGTGCACTTCTTTGTGCAGCTTGAAAAAAGGCAAGTTTGACTGGCTTAGTTGCGCGTTGAAACGTTGGATGTTAAAGTGAGTGCAGTTTCGCTTCAGTACAGTGCACACGATCACTCTTGGACGGTTCGCCAAATTTCTGATGGCACTGTATAAGGCCCGTACTTTCTCCAATACATCAGTTGGATCTTCGCCCGGTCCATTGCGCGCAGCCAGATTGTTACCACCTACAGCCAGGATAACATTTCTGTAGACGGCCAAGGTATCCAGCAACACAAAAAACTGATTAACTTTCCCCCCGATAAGGAATAGGCAACACAGTTCTGAACACATATGCTGTCGAAGATAGAATCACCGACTATCGCGGTATGGACCTCTTCTTCATCAACAAAATTATTATAAATAAATTCAGTTGTGGTGCCGTCGATGTTGTCCTTCACAAGCCGTCCGTGCTGTTGATGGTTAGCAAACAGCGGTTTTAGCCTTTTCTTAGGCGGGGCTGAGTTGTTGTTCCCATGGAGGTTACCCAGTCGACTGCGATCCATTTCAACTGAAAGCGAAACAAATATTTACAAAGCTCAATAACACAGCAGCAGCAAACCACCAATAGTATAATAGTACAGATATAGTATTAAGCGCGTATTGGGTACTGGCATATAGCCTATCGAGTTCGCCTTGACGAGAGCTTTCCAACGATATAACTTTTGTATGGGTCCCATCGAAACGGAGCGATGGGCCGCGCCAGGCCCCTGTGCCGCCATCGCGACCCTGTGCCGCCATCGCGACCGTGCCGCCATCGCGACCCTGTGCCGCCATCGCAACACATCCGTCCAACACGCCCGTCCAACACATCCGTCCAAATCGTACAACGACCTATTGGAACTAATGAAATTAATTCCGGCTTACTGTCTGAGCTTTTGGAACTTTCGTATACATTGCGCAATTTCAAATGCTCTATTCATGGCAGTTCAGTGAGCGGATGCAGGTGATGCCGTCTCCACCAGTGTTGACTCACAATTAGCATGTCACGTTACCTGTGAGGCAACACACCAAACGAAATTTTCATACCCTGCTTTATGGTGAACAACTATGAAGTGAGCATTTCAAAACTTGAAATTTAAAAAGTATATCATTGGAAAGCTGGATTCATATAGAATCTAACTAAGTAAACGGGATTTCAAAAATCGAACGGGAACACATTTAAAAAAAGGTTTGCAGTTGGGGGGGGCTGGAGGTTGGGACCCATGGGCCTGGTATGCGTCCGAAAAAGGCTTATATCTCGAAAACTACTGAACCAAATTTAAAAAATGAATATGTTTTGGAATCAGCATGAACTGGGGCATCAACCTGGCGTTAAAAAAAGTTAAAAAAGTAAAGGAATAAAAACTCAATTTTTGACAATTTGGCTAAATTTTGCCTTTTTTCAGCAAAGTTTGGAAAATTGGAAAATAAGGCAATGAAAATAAGCCGAAGCTTTTCAACCAATATACATTCGTAAAGAGGATTAAATGGGCAAGAAAATGATATAATATACTTTCAAATACGTCGGGTAACAAAAAAGTTATTAAACTAAACAACTTTGAAAATTCGAAAATTTTGCGAAAATCGACCCTGATTTCGGTCTCTACATTGCTCTCGCATTCTCTTGTTTGGCAATACTTTAAAAAGATAATAACATGGTTGTTGGAAGCGTGAAATCTAGTTTACCATGATACCAAAAACTTGTATGTTTTGTCTTGACAAAGTGGGAAATTTAGTCAAGGTAACTCAAAATTGTCAAATTTTTGGCCCCTAAATCGCTAATTATTGAAAATTTTGAAATCAAATAAACAAAGTGGAAAAAAGATCTATATATATTCTGAAAGTACACTAACAGGGCAACAAAATGAGCTATTATAGACCTTCTAAATCGTCTTCTTCAAAAAGTTATTAACAGACGTTTTTCATGAAGTTCGACATTTTCTTCACCTTATTCGACGGTTCTTTAAAATTTTGTGAACAAATCAAAATATTGGCATTTAGTTCTACACAAACTCATAAAGTACGTTAACAGGGCAACAAAATGAGCTATTATAGACTTTCTAAATCGTCTTCCTCAAAAAGTTATTAACAGACGTTTTTCATGAAGTTCGACTTTTTCTTCACCTAATTCGACGGTTCTTTAAAATTTTGTGAACAAATCAACATATTGGCATTTACTTCTACACAAACTCAAAAAGTACGTTAACACGGCAACAAAATGAGCTATTATAGACTTTCTAAATCGTCCTCTTCAAAAAGTTATTAACAGACGTTTTTCATGAAGTTCGACTTCTTCTTCACCTTATTCGGCGGTTTTTTAAAATTTTGTGAACAAATCAAAATATTGGCATTTAGTTCTGCACAAAATCATAAAGTACGTTAACAGGGCAACAAAATGAGCTATTATAGACTTTCTAAATCGTCTTCCTCAAAAAGTTATTAACAGACGTTTTTCATGAAGTTCGACTATTTCTTCAGTTAATTATACGGTTCATTAAAATTTTGTGAAAAAATCAAAATTTAGGCAATTGCTTGTACACAAACTCATGAAGTACGTTACCAGTGCAACAAAATGGGCTAACATAGATCTTCTAATTCGTCTTTTTCAAAACGTTATTAGAAGACGTTTTTCATGAAGTTCGACATTTTCTCCAACTAATTCGATGATTAATTAATATTTTGTGAAAAATCAACATGTGGGCATTTAATTCTACACAAATTGATTTTGTACGTTATCACGGCAACAAAATGGGCTAAAAGCTAACATAGACTTTCAAACTCGTCGTGTTCAAAAAGTTATTAACAGACGTTTTTCATGAAGTTCGACTTTTTCTTCACCTAATTCGACGGTTCTTTAAAATTTTGTGAACAAATCAAAATATTGGCACTTACTTCTACACAAACTCATAGAGTACGTTAAAACGGCAACAAAATGAGCTATTATAGACTTTCTAAATCGTCTTCCTCAAAAAGTTAATAACAGACGGTTTTCATGAAGTTCGACTTTTTCTTCACCTAATTCGACGGTTCTTTAAAATTTTGTGAACAAATCAAAATATTGGCATTTACTTCTACACAAACTCATAAAGTATGTTAACACGGCAATAAAATGAGCTATTATAGACTTTCTAAATCGTCTTCCTCAAAAAGTTATTAACAGACGTTTTTCATGAAGTTCGACTTTTTCTTCACCTAATTCGACGGTTCTTTAAAATTTTGTGAACAAATCAAAATATTGGCATTTACTTCTACACAAACTCAAAAAGTACGTTAACACGGCAACAAAATGAGCAATTATAGACTTTCTAAATCGTCTTCCTCAAAAAGTTAATAACAGACGGTTTTCATGAAGTTCGACCTTTTCTTCACCTAATTCGACGGTTCTTTAAAATTTTGTGAACAAATCAAAATATTGGCATTTACTTCTACACAAACTCATAGAGTGCGTTAACACGACAACAAAATGAGCTATTATAGACTTTCTAAATCGTCTTCCTCAAAAAGTTAATAACAGACGGTTTTCATGAAGTTCGACTTTTTCTTCACCTAATTCGACGGTTCTTTAAAATTTTGTGAACAAATCAAAATATTGGCATTTACTTCTACACAAACTCATAAAGTATGTTAACACGGCATTAAAGTGAGCTATTATAGACTTTCTAAATCGTCTTCCTCAAAAAGTTATTAACAGACGTTTTTCATGAAGTTCGACTTTTTCTTCACCTAATTCGACGGTTCTTTAAAATTTTGTGAACAAATCAAAATATTGGCATTTACTTCTACACAAACTCAAAAAGTACGTTAACACGGCAACAAAATGAGCTATTATAGACTTTCTAAATCGTCCTCTTCAAAAAGTTATTAACAGACGTTTTTCATGAAGTTCGACTTCTTCTTCACCTTATTCGAAGGTTCTTTAAAATTTTGTGAACAAATCAAAATATTGGCATTTAGTTCTACACAAACTCATAAAGTACGTTAACACGGCAACAAAATGAGCTATTATAGACTTTCTAAATCGTCTTCCTCAAAAAGTTATTAACAGACGTTTTTCATGAAGTTCGACATTTTCTTCACCAAATTCGACGGTTCATTAAAATTTTGTGAACAAATCAAAATATGAGCATTTACTTCTACATAAATTCATTGGATACGTTATCACGGGAACAAAATGGGCTAACAACTGACAGAGACGTTCTAACTCGTCTTCTTCAAAAAGTTATTAACAGACGTTTTTCATGAAGTTCGACTATTTCTTCACCTAATTAGACGGTTCATTCAAATTTTGTGAACAAATCAAAATATGGGCAATTACTTCTACACAAACTCATAAAATACGTTATCACGGCAACAAAAAAGTCTAACATAGACCTTCTAACTCGTTTTCCTAAACAAGTTTTTAACAGACGTTTTTCATGAAGTTCGACTATTTCTTCAGTTAATTATACGGTTCATTAAAATTTTGTGAACAAATCAAAATTTAGGCAATTGCTTGTACACAAACTCATAGAGTGCGTTAACACGGCAACAAAATGAGCTATTATAGACTTTCTAAATCGTCTTCCTCAAAAAGTTATTAACAGACGTTTTTCATGAAGTTCGAAAATATGAGCATTTACCTCTACACAAATTCGTTGGGTACGTTATCACGGGAACAAAATGGGCTAACAACTGACAGAGCCGTTCTAACTACATGCCATTAACCTGCAAAAGTCTCTTCTACTGCAGAAAGAAGAACAAAAATAAGCCAAACCAAAAAAACTAACAAAAAAAGGCTTCATTGTCATCTGTATCCTCCTCCTCTTCATTCTGGGTTGAAGACGTAGATCAAATTTTTATTTTTGCAGCACAAATTTCTGTAATTTTTTTCCGTGCGGAGCCTGGATAAGATTTACACCCGTTGAAAAGAAGGAAATAAGTGGACAAAACAGTGTAATTGTAGTGTATTTCTAAGAGTGTAATTTATTAAAAATAGCGGTGTATTTCTAAGAGTGTAATCACTTCAAAATTACACTTTTCACTCTTTTCCCCACTAAAAATTGAACAAAAGAGTGTAATTTTTAAGAGTGTAAAAAGAGTGGAATGAAGAGTGTAAAGAGTGTAAGCAGAGTGTAATTTTCTAAAAATTACACTCTTACACTCTTTTCCCTGCTATTTAAGAGTGGAAAACGCTTTACACCCTAATCTCGCTTAAAAACGGTGTATTAGGGGTGGACACCTCGGCCCGGGATTGGATCAGTGAGAATTCTTGCACATTTTTCACTCAAAACTTTCAAATGAAAATTTTCGAGCGTGAGTGTAAATTTGAACGTAATTCTTTAGAAAAAATATGGAAGTATGATTAAATATTTGACATGAATAACTTGCTAGAGATGAGTATAATGTAAAAATTGCTCCGATGAGCACATGTTGAAGCATTACAACTCTGCCGTCCTTCAGACAGTTTTATTTTGATCTTATAGCGCTATAGTTAAGCGATATTACTGTTCATTGTATTAATCATTCGATAGTCTCTTCTTAGGTAACTCAAACCACTATTATCGCTGCGAAAACGGGCTAAAAAGAAATGAGCATTGTCACGTTAATTATCTCTTTTCATTCCTATGGCCGCCGATTATAAATATCCACACTATAATGGCAACAATCAAATGCCCCATTTTTATTCTATGATCAAATTTGAGTGGGCAAAATGCCCCTCCACTCTCAGAACTTTATCAGAAAAATTTAGTGAGGAGTGAGGAAATTTAACTAAGGCCGCTCAAAAATTATAAAATTAGGAATTTGAAAGAATACAAAAACTAACTGAAATACGTGAAAATATTCTCTTTGGATAGATCCCAGTTGCCCCATTAGTCCAATTTTGATCATGGCTCCCAATCCGGACTCGAAGTTGACATTCAGTATGATACCAGTATCTGAGGTGTATGTGGAGTTTGTGATGACGTCAGTGAACATGGACTGGACAAGTGACGTCACTGGACCCTTCTTCCCATACGCACTGGTGAGTTGCATGTAGTGAGTGTACTCTTTCCCAGCTTCCAATCCTTCTATCAAGTGTGACGTCACTCCGATTGTGTTGAATTGACAGGGACACGATCCCTCATTGGGAACACTCCAGATATCCATGATCTGAAATTTCTTCCATATCTCTCAGAAGAATAAAACCAGATTTCATTTGCAACAATTTGGAAAGCTAGACAGCCAACTTCACCCGTCTATGCGCTAGTTTTGTTTATTATTTTTTTTTCTTTTTAGTTTGTACTAAAGCATGTTCCATGTGCTCCCAAGGGCGTAAAATTGATATGCCCAAGAGGCTGATGGGGGGGGGGGGGACAATTAGATTCAAATTTTATTTTGTCTTTTTATCCCTTTAATTGAAAAAAGAATGAAGATGGGACGAAAGTGTTTCCCACCAAACTTTAAGACAGTATTTATTGCTCGTGCCACCACTTTTTAGGGTCAGCACACAAATATCATGTTGTTTGTTTGTTAGTTTTCTGCTCAACTTAGTCTGTTGCGTAATTTTTTCTCGAGGATGATATTTGAAATGAAATTATTTTATAAATCGATACTTAGCTGTAAATGGTTGTGATAAATTAAGATACTTGAGTTAAGATAAATCTACACTCAAAAATAGTCGTTTTACCCAAAGTTATAATCTTTCGAACGATCTGGTACTTGACTCCAAACTAAAAAAATCGTTTTTAAAAAATATTGTTGTTGATGATGATGTTAATAACCTAAAAAATTTTGAGATAAACCAAACTATCACACTATGTGAACATAAGTTTCTTTTATAATGTGTAGAACGCATAAGAATATACTCAATAGAAATTGTTATAACCAGATATTGTAAGTTAGAGAATTTAGGTCAAATTAGACAAGTTAATAAGGTGTTAGAAGTAAGCGTTCTTTCTAAAAGGGTTATTGTATCGAAGGTGCCAGAGAGGGGAGTTGAGTGATATATCATAAACAAACAAATTGATGAACAAAAGCATATTGAGCTGTCAACCTATTTTGATTAATGAGCAAAGCTGTATTTGCATCAGGCCAAAGCTGAAATGAGTGATTCAAGTTTAGATGAAAACTAGAGAGCGAACATGCGAACATTTGAAGTGAACTAGATACTTTGAACAGAATTGGAATTGCAATTTGAACCAAACTAAAAGTGTGATTTCAAATTTACAAAATAATTGGCAACTCCAAATTTGGTACACTCAACTCTTTAAGTTATAATCGTCATTGGAATTTGAAATTTTGTGGGGATGTTCCCCTTATGATTGTTGATATATAATAGTGATAAGCAGCCGTATATACATTTTTGATCTGAGTTTTTTGCACAAGAAATGGTGTTATTCGACGGTTTTTGATAATTTGCGGTATAAATTTTGATTGTTTATGGATGAAATAACGGTAGAAACGAGGCGTAATAGCATGTACTGGTGCAGTAATGTATTGGATAATCATGGGAATGGTTTAGAAAGTTGTGGAAGAAATTTATTAGAGTTTTGTTGACTTAAAGTAAATAAAAAGGCAATTTATCAGTTTTCCAAATACCCTACCGATAAAAAGTTGTCCGACCCCCCCCCCCCCCACCGGGATAGGAAGGAGTTATTGGTTGATAACTGGTTAATGATGAGGAGGTACATCTAGTGGTCCCCTATTGCGAGAATAATTTTCAGGCGAATCCGAACACCCACCCTCCAGCTATTAACACCGGAAGTAGTGTGATTTGAAGGTTTTTAGGTATTTTACTGTGAAATATGAATGTTTGAGTCAATAATAGGGCGATTAATCAGTTGTAATGTCCTGCACGTATGAATTAATGTTTTTGCTTGATCTTGGGAAGGGTTTGGGATGTAAAATGGCGATTTTTGAGTATATTGGTTGTTATCACAGGAATGTAGTTAGCACCTTAATTGAAATGGTGTTTTCTCAAGAAGTTGAAGTCGGATTGACCTGAAAAATGGGGGATAGACTAATTTGGGTACGAGGAATCCGATTTTAATGTCAGATTTGACCCTACACCAACCTGCACGGAACTAGCGCACGCTTAACGTAAAATTTGAATTGCTCGTGGAGTATTGGTAGTAGCCTTATGATTTTTGGAGGGTTAGTGTAACTTTTTAAGGGCTTTCGATTGGTGATATTTTCAATCCCAGATTCCGACCGGAAGTCGGTGCTTCGGGACAACCCGAGTGCCGAAAACCGGAAATTGGCCTTTTTGAGCGACCGAATGACTTTGAAATAGTTTTAATATGATAACCTGAGACAGTTAGTGACAAAAAATAACCACCCCGGTCAATTTTGACGAACTAGGATTTTTCGGGTTTCGGCACCCACGACTCGTTGAAAATATTTAAATTGCAAACGACTCGCAACGGCTGATCGGTTGGTCATGAAACTTAGCAGGCAAGTTGGTGGCACCCTATAGTTACTAGAAATTTTTACCCAAAGACGTTTTGACCACTACTTCGCAAGTTATTAAGTTTGGAAATTTGGGGTCATCTGGGAGGTCGATGAAAAGTGTGCGCGGTCGTTGCTCGTGTTCTGGTGGGAGTTAGGCCATGAAAATTTGTGAGTAGGTGCGGCTATGAGAGAACTTACCGTGACAATAATTGGTTTAATTAATTTGACCCTTCGTTTTGGACGAATGACCCCTGATTGACCCTTAGAGGTCAAATTGTGGGCTTTTAGGAATTTTAGAGGTTTCGGCAGGTTTTTAACTGGGGAATTGCATGAAATGTTGAGAAAGCTCAAAATGGCAGTTGCTCTTAGCTTTTGGGGTTGAGTTTAGTTATTTATTCAACGCATGATTTTTGACAGGTATTGATTGCAGCTAGTTAATTTGATAGCGGATATAGATAAATAAGAACTTTACAGAGCAACGTTCAATGTTTACTAAGCAAACACTGATTGATATGTCAAGTGCATATTTGAGATAAAGCGAAGTGGGTTTGTTTATATATGAGTCCAAAGGCCGTTAACTTAAGATAAGGAGAAAGTTGAAAAAGGGTTGGTAGCAGTTGAATGACAGAGCATAATTTGCTATTGGTTTGTTTGCAAAGCAAACAAAGCCCTCCTACAGAATGTGACAGATTTCAAAGGCAAGTTGCAATGTTTACTTAAGAGATTAAAGTTTGTTTGCTTAAGATAAGAGCGTATTGGTTGAGTATAAATTGAAGTAACACACACACACACACACACAGAGAGAGAGAGAGAGAGAGAGGCAGACTTTGGAGATTCTGGGAGAACTTCAGAAGTTTGGATTCGCACAAGTGAGAAAAAGTAGTTAGTTTAGTGGGACTAAACTATAGAAGATAGTGTAAAAAGCAGGGAAGAGACTGAGAGTGAGATTGAACTCTGGAATTTGGTAGTTGCAAGACCAGTTGGGATACTGTGAGCGTGTTTGATATAGTCATTTGGGAAGTGAACCACGGATATCGTTATTATTACTTTAATTACTATTATAAATTGTCTTTGAGTTTGTCCTTTCCATTGATGTGCAAGTAATTGTCTTACATTCGTTATCCATAAAACTAGAATTGATATTACGAGCCCCACTGTGAGTTAACTTATTTCAAGGCAATCTAATTTCCAACAGCTTACAAGAGTGGAAGAGGGGAAATAGCAGAGTAACAAATTAACGCTTGCTTCACCAAATCAAAATCTTTGGTTTATTTTATTTGATCGATCTTCTGGGCGACAGAGTCCCCTCACTGTTGAGCCTAGCAGAAATTCAGAAGACGACAGTGGCGCTCCTGGGTGGGCTTCGTTTCTTTGTTACTTTTTGCTGTGGATTATTTTCTGATTAATTCGAGAGCGTGCGTATTTTTCGTCGGAGACACTGCTGAGAGCGCAACGAAATTTGACTTACATTTTAAATTTGGGTAACCAAGAGCTTGATTATGTTTGGTTATCAATTGGTGAAGCGTTTTCCTTCACCCGGCTACGAAGTTTGGGAAGATTGGCGTGAACATTATTTGAGCACTGGCATAAAACTGGGATGGACGGAAGAAGAGATGATGAAGTGGTTGCCTACAAAAATGTGTGGGTGGGCCTTGAATGCAGTGAGTGGTTTACCAAGAGGCTATTGGAGGTCGACTCCAGGGAAGCAAGCATGGACACTGACAGAGACGTTCTATCAATTCGATATCCGATTGTCTGACAATCCAGTTTTTTATAAGCGAAGCTATAATATGTTCGTCAGAGGGAAAGCGGGAAGTAGGGCAGAATTAATTGGAACCAGTGACACTATGGATCAGAGAACGGGACAGCGGTATGCTCAAGTGCAGGTGATTGATACAAGAAGCAGAGCTGACACTCCTTCAATGGATGAATTCTGGTAACCCAGCAAAACTTCTGAAGGGTTTGGCATTGGGTTCAGTTGTGGTGTTTCAAGAAAAGGAGCTTTCAGTAAAGATCTGTTTGGAGAAGTGGAAGATTCGAGAATTGCTGAAAGTGGTAGTGGAATAAGATTTCGAGGTTGCGGCGATGAAGTGCAAAATGGAACTGAGGCAGAGTTCACGGAGGGTCTTTGTTGTCAAGTAAATCAGGAAATTTGTAGAGCAGCGCTGAGCGAAAATGAAAACAGTGGCCTTAGAGAAATTCGAACACAAGAAGAACTCATTGAGCGGAGAGTTGAGTCTTGTGGACCAGATGAGCATCATGCTATGGGAAAGGATTATGTACTGTCACCAGAGTCTGAGGAGCTAAGCGATGAACAGTCGGATGATGACTATTTGATTGAAGATCCTTCGGATACAGATTTTTCGGAAGTAGAGGAATTTGATGACAACGATGAGAGAAGCGAGACAAGTTTTGCCGCGAGTTTGAACTCAGTTGCATGCGACAATGTAACTGCTTTAGCGATCAATTTTGGCGGTGGGATCAAAGCTAACAGAAACGATATGTTAGGAGCCTGGAGCTTGATGGAGTTGAAGACAGAAGGTATGGGTCAGAAGTTCTGCAATTCAAGAAATGTGGCTGATGAGACACAAGTGTGTACAACTGAGTGCACTGTAGACAATTTGGAGAATTGGACAAGTTCTGGAGGAATTGATGGGCAGTTGGTATGTGAAACACCGAGGGGCCAAAACGATGAGGCAACAGGTGACCGAAGTACTTTTGCACAGTTGGGAAAGGATCTGGAGAAATGGGTGCAATCGCAATTGAATGAAAGTGAGCTTAGTGGTAGTGTTTCGGTCAAACCAATGGATGAGCATCAAGGGGACAGTGCTGGAGTTGACAGAACAGGGAGAAATGCGATCAGAAGTCAATGGCTACAGTGTTGCAGAGATGGGTTCAT
Organism: Convolutriloba macropyga; assembly: GCF_964194025.1. Lineage (NCBI taxonomy): Eukaryota > Metazoa > Xenacoelomorpha > Acoela > Convolutidae > Convolutriloba > Convolutriloba macropyga. Next base: position 1,179,804 of record NC_134480.1, read on the forward strand.
GATGATCAACAGCCTAGGAGGGAGGACTCTAACGGGTTTTCGATGGAAGTTGAGCAAAAAGTGGATAGAAGGATTGCATCGCGATTTCCGGAGATTGCAAAGCTGTTGCCGGAGAACCGATCGTTGAGCCGAAAAGAGAGGTGGAGCCGTTTGGAAGCATCAGGACAGCAGTTGTGGCAGGATTACAGGAGAAATGGTAGGTACAGTGGAAGAAGAGGTGGACATCCATTCAAGCATCAGAGGAAGAAGATTTTCATGTACAGGTGCACGAGTGTATGATGAGAGGGACGTTGACAGCTGAGTTATTCAAGCCTTTTTATCATTTTTTTTAATACATTGTTTTAATTCGGTTTATTAGGACAATTTGATCAAGCACTATAGCCCAAGGGAAATTTTTTTTCTAAAAAAAGATTTGGAAAATGTGTAAAATTGGTAAATCTTTTTTTAGGATTTGTTTTTTTTAAATTTTAAGTGATTTTAGGGTTCCCAGGGAGGATGTTTGTCGGAGGCAATAGAGTTCGATCAAAAATCAATTTTGATGAATTAGGTAAAATATGTTAAAAAGTGAAAACGCGAAAGTTTTCAAATCTGATTTTATCAACCGCTATTCAAATTTTGGTGCAGTTAGTTTACATTAACCCGGAGCTAAAGCTAAACGGTTCACTTCACTAGATCGACTATGGTTAAAGTACGTAGGAGTATATTAATGGTCTCACAGGATAAGGCTTTGCAATTATTCGGCAGAATAATAATCTAGGAGGGAGGAGTGTAGAACGCATAAGAATATACTCAATAGAAATTGTTATAACCAGATATTGTAAGTTAGAGAATTTAGGTCAAATTAGACAAGTTAATAAGGTGTTAGAAGTAAGCGTTCTTTCTAAAAGGGTTATTGTATCGAAGGTGCCAGAGAGGGGAGTTGAGTGATATATCATAAACAAACAAATTGATTAACAAAAGCATATTGAGCTGTCAATCTATTTTGATTAATTAGCAAAGCTGTATTTGCATCAGCCCAAAGTCGAAATGAGTGATTTAAGTTTAGATGAAAACTAGAGAGCGAACATTTGAAGTGAACTAGATACTTTGAACAGAATTGGAATTTCAATTTGAACCATACTAAAAGTGTGATTTCAAATTTACAAAATAATTGGCAACTCCAAATTTGGTACACTCAACTCTTTAAGTTATAATCGTCATTGGAATCTAAAATTTTGTGGGGATGTTCGCCTTATGATTGTTGATATATAATAGGGATAAGCAGCCGTATATACATTTTTGATCTGAGTTTTTGGCACAAGAAATGGTGTTATTCGACGGTTTTTGATAATTTGCGGTATAAATTTCGATTGTTTATGGATGAAATAACGGTAGAAACCAGGCGTAATAGCATGTACTGGTGCAGTAAGGTATTGGATAATCATGGGAATGGTTTAGAAAGTTGTGGAAGAATTTTATTAGAGTTTTGTTGACTTAAAGTAAATAAAAAGGCAATTTATCAGTTTTCCAAATACCCTACTGATAAAAAGTTGTCCGACCCCCCCCCACCGGGATAGGAAGGAGTTATTGGTTGATAACTGGTTAATGATGAGGAGGTACATCTAGTGGTCCTCTATTGCGAGAATAATTTTCAGGCGAATCCGAACACCCACCCTCCAGCTATTAACAACGGAAGTAGTGTGATTTGAAGGTTTTTTGGGTATTTTACTGTGAAATATGAATGTTTGAGTCAATAATAAGGCAATTAATCAGTTGTAATGTCCTGCACGTATGAATTAATGTTTTTGCTTGATCTTGGGAATGGTTTAGGGTGTAAAATGGCGATTTTTGATTATATTGGAAATTATCACAGGAATGTAGTTAGCACCTAAATTGAAATAGTATTTTCTCAAAAAGTTGAAGTCGGATTGACCTGAAAAATGGGGGATAGACTAATTTGGGTACGAGGAATCCGATTTTAATGTCAGATTTGAACCCACACCAACCTGCACGGAACTAGCGCACGCCGGTGCTGCGGAATGTAAAATTTGAATTGCTCGTGGAGTACTGGTAGTAGCCTTATGGTTTTTGGAGGGTTAGTGTAACTTTTTAAGGGCTTTCGATTGGTGATATTTTCAATCCCAGATTCCGACCGGAAGTTGGTGCTTCGGGACAACCCGAGTGCCGAAAACCGGAATTTGGCCTTTTTGAGCGGCCGAATGACTTTGAAATAGTTTTAATATGATAACCTGAGACAGTTAGTGACAAAAAATAACCACCCCGGTCAATTTTGACGAACTCGGATTTTTCGGGTTTCGGCACCCACGACTCGTTGAAAATATTTAAATTGCAAACGACTCGCAACGGCTGATCCGTTGGTCATGAAACTTGGCAGGCAAGTTGGTGGCACCCTATGGTTACTAGAAATTTTTACCCGAAGACGTTTTGACCACTACTTCGCAAGTTATTAAGTTTGGAATTTTGGGGTCATCTGGGAGGTCGATGAAAAGTGTGCGCGGTCGTTGCTCGTGTTCTGGTGGGAGTTAGGCCATGAAAATTTGTGAGTAGATGCGGCTATGAGAGAATTTACCGTGACAGTAATTGGTTTAATTATTTTGACCCTTCATTTTGGTCGAATGACCCCTGATTGACCCTTAGAGGTCAAATTGTGGGCTTTTAGGAATATTAGACGTTTCGGCAGGTTTTTTAACTGGGGAATTGCAGGAAATGTTGAGAAAGCTCAAAATAGCAGTTGCTCTTAGCTTTTGGGGTTGAGTTTAGTTATTTATTCAACGCATGATTTTTGACAGGGATTGATTGCAGCTAGTTAATTTGATAGCGGATATAGATAAATAAGAACTTTACAGAGCAACGTTCAATGTTTACTAAGCAAACACTGATTGATATGTCAAGTGCATATTTGAGATAAAGCGAAGTGGGTTTGTTTACATATGAGTCCAAAGGCCGTTAACTTAAGATAAGGAGAAAGTTGAACAATGGTTGGTAGCAGTTGAATGACAGAGCATAATTTGCTATTGGTTTGTTTGCAAAGCAAACAAAGCCCTCCTACAGAATGTGACAGATTTCAAAGGCAAGTTGCAATGTTTACTTAAGAGATTAAAGTTTGTTTGCTTAAGATAAGAGCGTATTGGTTGAGTATAAATTGAAGTAACACACACACACACACACACACACACACACACACACAGAGAGAGAGAGAGGCAGACATTGGAGATTCTGGGAGAACTTCAGAAGTTTGGATTCGCTCAAGTGAGAAAAAGTAGTTAGTTTAGTGGGACTAAACTATAGAAGATAGTGTAAAAAGCAGGGAAGAGACTGAGAGTGAGATTGAACTCTGGAATTTTGTAATTGCAAGACCAGTTGGGATACTGTGAGCGTGTTTGATATAGTCATTTGGGAAGTGAACCACGGATATCGTTATTATTATTTTAATTACTATTATAAATTGTCTTTGAATTTGTCCTTTCCATTGATGTGCAAGTAATTGTCTTACATTCGTTATCCATATAACTAGAATTGATATTACGAGCCCCATTGTGAATTAACTTATTTCAGGGCAATCTAATTTCCAACAGCTTACAAGAGTGGAAGAGGGGGAAATAGCAGAGTAACAAATTAACGCTTGCTTCACCAATTCGAAACCTTTGGTTTATTTTATTTGATCGATCTTCTGGGCAACAGAGTCCCCTCACTGTTGAGCCTAGCAGAAATTCAGAAGACGACATAATGAAATATAATTAAGAACAAGAGAATATGCATTTTATTAAGTGCATTTCACTTATGAAGAAGCTCAAATTGTCTCCAAAAGGACAATTTTGCCATCGGCCATAAGTGGAAATAAGTTTGCATTGATTACAAACTTTTTTTGAGAGCGGAAAGCCACATGTGTTTACAATTTGACTTCAGGGGCTAATGTTGTTTTAGATGAGATTAATCCACAGGCTAATGTTGTCGTTAGTCTGTTAGCAGTGAGGTCATGAACATACCTGGGCCAATCCTTGGAAGGTGAAGTTGAATTGGAGAGTATGCTCAGTGACCAATCGGGACAGTTTTACTTCAATCACTTCACTAGGATAGGTTGACTCGGACACATTTAATGGGAAATGAGCTGAGATGTTGTTGAAGTAGTGGCTAAAATTCATATAAAAGTAAATTGAATTCTGTTGTCAGTGCTTGCCCATGTGCAATAACCTCAGCCTACTTTATCGATCCTCAGCGCATAAAATAATAGTTTCCTTATCAAATTACCCATGTATTTATAATTATGCAACATTAGTGACCTTTTTGACGTTAAAATTTGTGCTCAACTGCAGTAAATGAAAAAATTCTGACGTTTTCAGAAAAAGATAAGAGCGTATTGGTTGAGTATAAATTGAAGTAACACACAGAGAGAGAGAGAGAGAGAGAGAGAGAGAGAGGCAGACTTTGGAGATTCTGGGAGAACTTCAGAAGTTTGGATTCGCACAAGTGAGAAAAAGTAGTTAATTTAGTGGGACTAAACTATAGAAGATAGTGTAAAAAGCAGGGAAGAGACTGAGAGTGAGATTGAACTCTGGAATTTTGTAATTGCAAGACCAGTTGGGATACTGTGAGCGTGTTTGATATAGTCATTTGGGAAGTGAACCACGGATATCGTTATTATTATTTTATTTACTATTATAAATTGTCTTTAAATTTGTCCTTTCCATTGATGTGCAAGTAATTGTCTTACATTCGTTATCCATATAACTAGAATTGATATTACGAGCCCCATTGTGAATTAACTTATTTCAAGGCAATCTAATTTCCAACAGCTTACAAGAGTGGAAGAGGGGGAAATAGCAGAGTAACAAATTAACGCTTGCTTCACCAATTCAAAACCTTTGGTTTATTTTATTTGATCGATCTTCTGGGCGACAGAGTCCCCTCACTGTTGAGCCTAGCAGAAATTCAGAAGACGACATAATGAAATATAATTAAGAACAGGAGAATATGCATTTTATTAAGTGCATTTCACTTATGAAGAAGCTCAAATTGTCTCCAAATGGACAATTTTGCCATCGGCCATAAGTGGAAATAAGTTTGATTGATTACAAACTTTTTTTGAGAGCGGAAAGCCACATGTGTTTACAATTTGACTTCAGGGGCTAATGTTGTTTTAGATGAGATTAATCTAGAGGCTAATGGAGTCGTTAGTCTGTTAGCAGTGAGGTCATGAACATACCTGGGCCAATCCTTGGAAGGTGAAGTTGAATTGGATAGTATGCTCAGTGACCAATCGGGACAGTTTCACTTCAATCACTTCACTAGGATAGGTTGACTCGGACACATTTAATGGGAAATGAGCAGAGATGTTGTTGAAGTAGTGGCTAAAATTCATATAAAAATAAATTGAATTCTGTTGTCAGTGCTTGCCCTTGTGCAATAACCTCAGCCTACTTTATCGATCCTCAGCGCATAAAATAATAGTTTCCTTATCAAATTACCCATGTATTTATAATTATGCAACATTAGTGACCTTTTTGACGTTAAAATTTGTGCTCAACTGCAGTAAATGAAAAAATTCTGACGTTTTCAGAAAAAGTTAAGAGCGTATTGGTTGAGTATAAATTGAAGTAACACACAGTGAGAGAGAGAGAGAGAGAGAGGCAGACTTTGGAGATTCTGGGTGAACTTCAGAAGTTTGGATTCGCACAAGTGAGAAAAAGTAGTTAGTTTAGTGGGACTAAACTATAGAAGATAGTGTAAAAAGCAGGGAAGAGACTGAGAGTGAGATTGAACTCTGGAATTTTGTAATTGCAAGACCAGTTGGGATACCGTGAGCGTGTTTGATATAGTCATTTGGGAAGTGAACCACGGATATCGTTATTATTATTTTAATTACTATTATAAATTGTCTTTGAATTTGTCCTTTCCATTGATGTGCAAGTAATTGTCTTACATTCGTTATCCATATAACTAGAATTGATATTACGAGCCCCATTGTGAATTAACTTATTTCAAGCCAATCTAATTTCCAACAGCTTACAAGAGTGGAAGAGGGGGAAATAGCAGAGTAACAAATTAACGCTTGCTTCACCAATTCAAAACCTTTGGTTTATTTTATTTGATCGATCTTCTGGGCGACAGAGTCCCCTCACTGTTGAGCCTAGCAGAAATTCAGAAGAGGACATAATGAAATATAATTAAGAACAAGAGACTATGCATTTTATTAAGTGCATTTCACTTATGAAGAAGCTCAAATTGTCTCCAAATTGACAATTTTGACATCGGCCATAAGTGGAAATAAGTTTGGATTGATTACAAACTTTTTTTGAGAGCGGAAAGCCACATGTGTTTACAATTTGACTTCAGGGTCTAATGTTGTTTTAGATGAGATTAATCCAGAGGCTAATGTTGTCGTTAGTCTGTTAGCAGTGAGGTCATGAACATACCTGGGCCGATCCTTGGAAGTTGAAGTTGAATTGGAGAGTATGCTCAGTGACCAATCGGGACAGTTTCACTTCAATCACTTCACTAGGATAGGTTGACTGGGACACATTTAATGGGAAATGAGCAGAGATGTTGTTGAAGTAGTGGCTAAAATTCATATAAAAATAAATTAAATTCTGTTGTCAGTGCTTGCCCTTGTGCAATAACCTCAGCCTACTTTATCGATCCTCAGCGCATAAAATAATAGTTTCCTTATCAAATTACGCATGTATTTATAATTATGCAATATTAGTGACCTTTTTGACGTTAAAATTTGTGCTCAACTGCAGTAAATGAAAAAATTCTGACGTCTTCCGCGAAAAAAAAATGACATTGCCACACATCTTCTGTAAAATCATAATAAAAATTTTAAACATTTTCCAAAATAATTTGGTTACTCGGCTTTCTAATTTACACGTGTTTAACAACCACAGAAACTAAACTCACCTAACCTATCAATTGTAGCTATCAAAATGTTTTCATTCAAACATATAAAACTTAGATTTCGCTAATATCCATCCTATCGCATTAAATGCTTCACCCAATAAACTTATCGCAAAAAGGAATTCATGAATCTACCACAAAATTATCATTAAATTGTAGGTCGTCTTGTGGCTGGATTATTTTCAAAAACGTTTTATCCTCTATAGAACATTTACGTGTTTTCGTGAGATGAAATGCAGGTCTTGTTTCACATATTTTCTGAGACCTTTGATGACAATCTCGCTACATTTATGACCGTCTCCTGACTCATTTTGGCACTCTCTCGATAATTTTTGACCTTTGGTTAGATTTGTTCATTCTTGAACAGCGTTTGAATTAGCTTGACCGGTCTCATCACATCAATAATCAATGCAGTGGTGTTCAATACGCAGATGATACCTTAGTTTAGGCTTCTAAAACTGATCTTGAGGTAGCTATTTGTGCAAACCTCAGAGACTCTGTGGAAACATTAGCCTGCTAAATCTGAACACCTCAAAAACAGACCTAATTGTTTTTTGCAGAAAGTCCAAAAATTTAACCAATACATTCTATAACTGTATCTGGCAAAAATTTTACAATGAAAAAGTCAGCAAGGTAAATTTTCTCGTCAAAAACTTAAACTTCCAAGAGGAAATGAAAATGTGCTGCAAAAAATGGTGCATGGAATGAGAGCAGTTTACGCTATCAAGAGCTCCTTCCTTTTTCTTACCCGAATTAAATATAAGAATGCACTGAATGTTGGTCAATTCTACTATTGAGTGGAACAAATTGTTTTTTTTTCTGAATTCAGTTGAGAGAGTATTAAACTGAGCGTGTAGGTATTGTTTGACCAAAAAAGCATGCGACATCTCGTGTTTTAAAGTAACAGTTTGAAATACTTCTACTTCAACACTTTTTGAGGAACCTTGAAGCTACCTACTTGAAAAAAACTATCAATTAGAGCTCGAGATTTAATAAATTTCTGAAAAAAAAAACAATTTTTCAAAGGAATCAAAAGAAAATTTTCAAGTTCGCTAGAACGATAAAAGTTGAAGAAAGTTTTACTATGGTCTTTGATTTGATGTTCAAATAACTCAAAGTTTTTTTCGTGAAAAAATGTCTCACTAGAGATTGCATCATACACATGGTCGCTAATGAGGGAGCAATAGAATGATTATACGTTGTAACACAGCTTTCTTGAGATCGAATTCTGGACAAACGTGTGATATTTTTTGAGCAAATTTCATATATGAGCATACGAGTTTTTTATCGGTGACCCAGCATTATTGAGCCTTACAAAATTTCTCTAAAGGATAAAGTTCTTGCCCACCCCAAAAGTCTGTTCTCAGGTGTTTTCTGCCTGGAATGGTCTTATTAAAGTGAAACCCTCTAAACTGGTCAGATCTGAAATTAAAATTCGGAAGTACAGATCAGAGAGCAAAGACTACAATTGGTATTATCATAGGGAAAATTCTGGAATAGGTATGTTCAACTGTCATAGGCCAAAGTATAAAATAGATATGATTGCTCAGTGGTGTTTTTGGTTCTAAAACTCCAACTGTGGGAACGTTTTACCACTTTTTAGACGTGAAAAGATCACAATCATCAGATTATTGTTATTTTTCTTCTACTAACTTTAGCTCAAATGTGTAGCTAACTCCGGGCACAGTGAGACTACTATCAAACACAAAATGGCGAATATCACTATCCAATATTCGGCTAATCTGATTGGCTGTCACCACTCCCAATTGAGTGGGATGTTCCTCATTGGTCACTGTCAGTGTCTGGTAGTCAATTCCAAATTCAATTCCCTCTCCTCTCTCAGCCACAGTCCAACTCAGAGAGATAGAGTCATTAGTGGTAGAATCCTGGTCAACTGTCAGTTGGTTGCAGGTAATAGCGTCCATTGTTCCACATCCTCTGACCAACGGGACGGTGGAGTAGAAGTTAAACCCGATAGAACTGGTCGAGGGAACTGAAAACAGTACTTGTCAAAGTGAGATGCTGGCTATAATGATCAGACCCAGCCACTCACAAACTAGCAATCATCAAATTCAGACCAAATTGAGAGCCATGTGCTTCATTTGAGCACGTCATAATAAAGCCTAAGATTGGTTAAAAACTTTTTGTCCGAGCAAAAAAACCGTTAACAAACCATGTGGATTTTAATCGTCATGTTAATTACAAATACCTAGATTTGGATGCAACACTCAATTTCCAGATTCCCAGTCTAGAAGATCGTCATTATTGTTCCGACCCGTCTTGAGAGAGGAGGAACTATATACTCAACTGGGTTTCTTTTGTTGAGACAATTTTGCACGATCGATATATTCATCGCAGAGAGTTATAAGTAGTATCATTAAAAAGCCCGCCCAGCGTAGAATACGGAATTGACAAGATTTTTTTGAATTTCGTTTTCTATAGCAAGTTATCGTGGTTTTATATTTTTTTGAATATTAGACAGATTTGCGATATTCCTATTCACATTTTCCGTTTTTTTGCCTAAAATCTCGTCAATTTTGCTTAAATATGTAAAAAATGTCAACAATAGTACCGTTGATTTTTTCCAAAGACAGAAAAGTATTGCTGACCATCTTCTTTTAATTTTTTGGCTAAAACTTTGAGTAAATAATTCAAAGTTTAGCCTTTTTTAATCAAAAATTGCCCAAAATAAACTTCTTTAGTCCCCTTTGATTAATATTCCCGGAAGTACACAACCAAAGACAACTAACACAATCTTTGTAAACTACTATGAGAGCTAGTCCTATTTCCACGTCCTTGAGAGTATCCTGGAATTAAAAATCTTGCAGTTTTTTGTTAACTTTACTCTAAGATTGTCAAAAAGAAACGTTCATTTTTGGACTTTTTAACTAACAAATTAACTAGATCTGTTACATTCGATTTATTTAAGCGTTCTTAATGAATGAACAGCAATATCAAGGCTGATTTTGGTGCAATTGTAAAATGTTAAAATCCAAAAATAGTTCGAATTGTATTGAGTCAGTCTTTTTTTTTAAAAAATTGATTTTTTTTAAATTAATTAAAGAATGAACAATTCAAATCGAGGCTCAGTATTGATAGGTCCAATTGTTTTCATAAACAGTTCCAAAGTATTTTAGCAAGCTCCTTTACTCGGAAGATTTTGATCATTTTAATTCTAAAAGTTTGATTTTTAAATAACCATTGGCTCACTGAAATTTGTCACTTTTTCTCTTAATTTGGTCAACTTGTGACTTAGTGTCGGCAAGACAAGAACGCTTCCTGTTCCTCTTCTTTTTACTGAATTAAAATTTAATCTTTTTGCAAGTTAAAGCTTTGTTGCTTTGAAACTACTAGATTCCACATTTTTTTTTATTTTTAGTCATCGGCCCAGTTTTCACGTTTTTTCTCGTTTCGTCACATCATCACATTATTGAAGGTTCACATATTACATTATTGGCGCCCAAAATAGGGCGCCATTGAATATATAAAATATCTTAAAAGGCACGGACTATGGTTTTAACGGCTCCGACTACCCTTTCTCTAGAGCCTATATTCTGATTTGTGTAGATAACCTCGCTTTCAAAATTAATCGAATCAGGTTTAAATTTAGTTAAGGTTTTTTCTTGAACATGATTTAACAGAGTACAAAAACTTTCAAATTCAAGAGGAAGTCCCTCCAATAGTATCGAGACAAACGTTTTTTCACTTCTTCATTCATCGAGTTCGGAAAGGTTTAACTGCATTTCCTCGGCCCTAGTAAAATCGTCTACTAAACATTCGTTACTGTAAATTTTTTAAATCAAATATCAGTTTTCGTATACGCCGTCTCTCAAATCTTTTAAAGCTCTTACTCAAAATTTCCAATCTTCAGACACTTTTCCCCTAATTGGATTGACTTCCTGTCAAAGCACTAGGCAAGTTATTCTGTTTTTCTATTTCTATCGAAATTGTCCTCTCCTTTTTCTATCAGCCTCGACAGTATGCCAATAGAAATAATAACGTGTTATTTTTTGTGAGATTCTTTGCCTCAGCCTAGATACCCTTATGTCCTACATTTCCGTCTTAATTTTTACTCAACTTCAAAACATACATTTGTGCCTCAAACAGTTCCGACAAATAGACAAAGACTTCTTGTTTACCGCTAAAACAATTAATCAATCAATTTGCTATTCTTTTTAAAAAGACGAACGCTCCTTCTCTGTTGAAAAAAAATTGAATTTAAAACTTAGCGTTCAACCAAGTAAAATTGAAATTTAAGATCTAACCACACACTCTTCGGAACAAACAATTTAAACTTGAGAAAAACATTATATAAGAGCACTCAAAGTATCAAATTATTTTACTTTTTTTACAGACACAAAACTAAAGAACGCCAAACAAGTTTTTACTTATTTAGACTTTCCACAAATATGAGAGATTTTCAAAAACTAAAACGAAATTTAATTTTTTTTCTCATAGCAAAACTTGTTACATTTCAAAACAAAAAATAATTTAGTTGTTTGAAGCACACAAACAGTAAATGTTTATTAAGCATAAAGCTATCGACAACCAGTCAGTCTTTGTATATGAATCTTTTACAATTTTACTTTTTTTAAACAGACGCCCACAAAAATTTTTCATAAAACAAAGTGACTTTTGGAAAGTAGTGCTTTTGAAGAGAAGCTAAATGAGAAATTCTGTCTACTTAGTATAATATACATGCCAATTTTATTGAGAATTTAGTGTCTTTGACAAAGTAGGAGTGGAATTTGACCTATACAGCCACTGATTCCCCACTGCCAGCAGGCAAAAAGAGGACGAAACCTACAGATAATTCCTCAAACACTATCCTAAACAGTTCTCTTACGCATGAACCAACCTTGGTAATGTTCTTCATAGTATCTATGCATCATGTTTTAAGTTGCTTTTAATATGTTCAATCATATTATAGGCTTGGATTTGTTTCGAATTTTGTACACATTGATACATGCCCTGCAAGGATTATGACCCCGTTCGTTTTTCTTTTCTAGAATGGCCTCTTTTAATTGACCATCTTGTTTTTTTGCATCAATCGACCGTATATTTGGGAGTGATTTTCACACACCGGTAATCAAGCTTTAACGCGCGCTGGCATCTTCAACTTTTGAGAATTTAAGCATAAAATTACTTCGACAAGTCAACAGCTTCAACGTTTTTAACTCGCTCCTCTCTCTCTCTCTCTCTCTCTCTCTCTCTGTTTTCTTTTTTTTTTCTTCTTCTTGATCGTCTTCTCTCTCTCTATTTCTTGCCTTAATCTTTCTCCCTCTATCTTTCTCTCTCTCTCTCTCTCTCTCTCTCTCTCTCTCTCTCTCTCTCTTTCTCTCTCCCTCTTTGTGTGTGTGTGTGTCATTGTCTCTGAAGGACACACGCTGTATCGACCAGCAGAGTACTGCGCCCCCTCTTTGTCACTCTGTCAAACAGGTCACCCTTATGATTTTTTGTGTCTCTCGTTTCAGTTTTCTGGACCCATAGCATATTGACGAGGTTAGAGGGGTACGCAGCAGTTTGAAAGTTAACTCATTATCGTTGGATTATGGGTGGCTAATAATTGTAGTAAATCAGATTACATAAATAGTGTAATTTACCCGCCAAAGGTTGATATGAAATTAGCTCGAATTTAATGCTTGTGCTTTCTCACTCACTTTTAACTTTTGAAGTCATGCTGAAATGTATGGCTTGAAAACGTAAGGGATCGTCAGGTTTTTTTTTCATTCAAAAATTTCATATACTTTTTGATAAAGTAGCCGATTGGTACAATAAACTTGTTATCGCAGGAGTTACAACAGAGACCTCTTTGAGACAAGTTATTCGAAGTACTTGGAAATTGATTGATGTTCTTCTATAGCTCAATGATTAAAGTATGTGAACATCTAGATTTGCTTTGGTTTACAAAATTAAGATTCATTTATAAATTAAGAGGTGCTGAAAAATTATGGAGATTGTAAATTCATTAAATCACACTCGCCAAGTTATGAATTTTTATCAGGTACGGGGATATCCAAAACGTTAATAATTTTCTCGTGATATCTTGATTTTCTCGACCAAACAAACCAAAGATTATCTTTGGGTTTAAAAAACACAATATCTGGACTATTGGAACGCATCAAAAACCACAACTTGGGATACTTTGATGAGCGGGTGACGGGAATAGACACATACCTGAGGAAACTCCGAGTAGTCTTAGATCTGACATGATGAGTTCACAGAGTCTGAGTTGTGAGTTGTGATTGTATGCCTTGCACCACTTTCCTCTCAGACACAAGAGACCACACCTCCTCCCACTCCTCACATTCTCCTGTACACTCCCAACCAGTTCCTCCATCTCTCTTCTGTCTAACCAGGGAACCACTTCAAACTGTGCAATTGCATTCAAACTGAAATCAGCACGTAACTCTTTCATCCCATTATGCGCTGTTTGAACGAAGTTTGAAAAAAATAGCGGCAATTTCCGACAACGGAAAACTGATGAACTTGATTAACTGCCGGGTGAATTTTATCCTACACAAATTTTCATTAAAGGGTTACTAATATCTTTGTCTCATTTACTTTTTTGCAAATTTTTATTTTATATCTTTATTGCATAGACTTATTGCAATATCTTTATTGCATGTCTTCATTGCATCGAATGATAAAATTCTGTTTTTTATACCAGATAATTTAATAGAAGCTTTTTAATGAAAATTTGGGTAAAACATAATTTGACACAAGTGGTTATCATTTTTTGAGAATAACCAGAGAAATTTAACTTGATGTTTTTCTGGATCTAAACTCAGAGAGTGAATGAATTAAATGGGCAAAAATAAGAGTTCAAGCAAACTGAGGCTACGTTATACAGGGTTTCGAAGCAAGAGACCATGTTTTATCTTTGATATGCGACTATGCAAGATTATTAGCAAATTTTACAAAGTCTTCCA
>NC_134480.1:1193829-1245971 GCF_964194025.1 Convolutriloba macropyga
GGCTGATTCATATTTCGGGGAGGTGGGTAATAAAAAAAGAAAAGCCCCCCCCCCCCCCCCCCCCCCCCCCCACGAATGCTTATCATTTTGCCCAACTACCGTAAAAACTTGTGGGGATGCTATAACGGCAAAGAGCGTTGTTTGGAAACTTGAAATTTGTTCTGGCTAAGAAAATTCGCTATAATAATACAATTTATGTACAACCAGAGGTGAAAGAAGCTATATACACAGTTATATACACAGTAAGAGAAGTTTTAGTTTAAAAAATTGAGTTTGAGAAGTTCCGATTAAGATTTAAAGTTCTATATAACTGTAGTAGAAGACTTCCTCTGCCTCGGATGCACTCAGCCATTTCAAGTACCATGGAGGACTTCTGCTGGCTGAACTTGACGTATACAAACGCTATTGGATATCGTTTTCTTGGCTAGCCTCGTGGAAATTGTTTAAAATGAGTGTGATAGTTTCTTCAGGTAAGTATGATAAATTACAACAAAAAAATAAATTAAAATTGAATGGGAAAGCTTTAAATGCTCGATGGGCGTGGGTGGGATTCGAACCCACGCGTCTTGATGTTCTGTTTCTTCGAGGTGATAGTTCACTGCGCTAAGTTGACTTATTTTTCTGCAAGATTTTCGTTTCAAAGCTTTGTTCTTTCAATGTTTAACTCGTTGCAAGTTCAAAACGGAGATCGACAAACTGACTTGAACGGTATCGAACCGAAGCTCCCAGTTGTGCTGTTTTTTTAGCGGTCCGCGCTAAGTGTCATGTATGATGTTAAAAAAAATTCAGCTTTCATTCAAATATGTTGCTGTCCGCTCGATTCAATTATAGATAGGGCGTAGATTGGTGTCCCTGATTTCGAATAGTCCTGCTTCGTTGTCGAGAAAGAAAAGATTGAGGAGGAGAAAAAAGAACGATTATGATTAATGAAGAGAGGGAGAAACAGAATAAACAAAAGCGTTGTTTCTGACTGGAAAAACGCATTAACATAAAAGTGACAGAATTAAGAAATTGATCAATAAAAGAGCTACGCTAACCTAAACCATAAAACCACTGAAACCAAACCACGCGCAGCACAAGAGTTAATGTTTTTGTTTAATCTCAAAGACGTTTTCCTTTTAAATCAGTGGAGTGTTGAGTGAAAAAGTAAAATAGTTTTCAATAAAGTAGAAATGAGAGGCTTCGAAAGAAGGCGTAAGTGTTGGTCAGTAACTAAGCCTAGAGATATTGATGACAGCTGTGATCTGTTCAGCCCCGAATTGACTAGGCGAGCGGCTGGCCAAACAGATGAAGACAATTGAATGAGATGGTCAGAGAATGGCAAAGACTGAGTTGTATTTGGCCCCGAATTGACTAAGCGAGCGGCTGGCCGAATACATTTAACACGTCTGATGGTTCTGTTGTTTTTCATATTGCTAATATAGCGGGAAAAATTAATTATAATAAGGAAAGTTGGAGGCAACTGAGCTGGATTCGAACCCGGGTCGGAGAAAAGAAATGTTCATTCTTTCGTTGATAATCCACGCGCTGTTGGTAACTGCGCCACTTTCCTCTTTTTCAAGACGTTAAAATTTTGATGCAGTTTATTAGATGGAGGAAACGGCTCAATAAAATAAATGTAAAGTTGCTGGAGTTGGACTCGAACCGTAGTAGTGTTTACATCTTTAATCCTTTTTTGGCTCTTCACAACTGTGCCACTCGACAGCTACTTTTGGTTATCCGACTGCCAGTTTTTCATTTGCACTATCTGTAGATTTGTTTTCCTGTTTATTGTTGTATTTTTCCCCTGTTTCCTTAGTTTTCCTCTCTTAGTTTTTGTTTTTCTTTAGTCATTGATCCCATTTCTGTTGTTTGAAAGATGATGATCTTTTATATTGAATTTCCCAGATTAAACTGGGATTGATCCTCCTTTTGTTTAGTCGGTCACTATTCTGAGCAGTCATCTTAGCCACTAGTCTATTGCGTATGCTGCCGTGAAATTTAGTAATTTAGATGATCAAGAAAGCTTTTGCAAGAGTTGAGCGGGCACTGTCGTTTCTTATATATCAGCTCTGATACAGACAGTATGTTGTTTTTGATTGCCCTTTGAATATACCTGTTGGCCAGTTCAATCTGCATTTCTCTGACTGGCTTCATGTTTGCCTCTACGTGGAGGTTTTGAGTCTGATACCATCTTGGTTTTCGAAGGCAAATTCGTAGGGCTCGGTTTTGAACGTTTTGTATTTTATTGATAAGGGCATGCGATTGATCCAGCCAGCAAGCATTTGAGTACAGAAAGAGTGGTCTGATCCAAGATTTGTAAACCAAAATTAGGCTTTCTTCGTTAACGTTTAGGTTACTAAGCTTCCAGAGTTGAAATAGCCTGCTGTTCTCTCTTCGTATTAAATCTTTGCAATGTTCATTCCATTTGAGGTTTGGAGTAAGAATGATACCCAAGAATTTTATCGATTGTGTCTTCTGAATGGTAATTCCTTTAATGTTGAGCTCTAGAGAAGATTCTTTCTTTGAGGGGTTTTTAAAGATCAGGTAATGAGTTTTATTTGGGTTGATTTTGATTTTCAATGAGTCGCACCAATTAATTAGACTATTCAGTGATGATTGGAGATGTTTTTCGATTAATTTCGGGGATCGTGACCTATAGTAGAGGGCAAAGTCGTCAGCGAACTGTGAGATCTGGGCTTTTATTTGCGGCAAACCACTGACGTAAATGAGAAAGAGAATGGGAGCAATTACGCTCCCTTGAGGTACTCCTGCTGTCGGGCTGAAACTATCACTGACAGTGGAGTTTATCTTCACAAAGACATTCCTTTGCGACAAGAATGAATTTATCCATCTTATGACCGAATTCTTTAGCCCTATCGAGTTTAATTTGTGCACGAGTCCTAGGCGCCATACAGCATCGAACGCTTTTTCGACATCCAAGCAAACGAAACCAACCATTTCGGACCATTGAAAGGCTTCACTGACGTGCTGAGTGAGTTTAATGAAGTTGTCTGTTGTGCAGCGGTGTTTCCTGTAAGCACTCTGAGTCTCGCCGAATATATTTTGGCTTTCACAATATTCCATAACAATATTTTTTACAACAGTTTCACATATTTTGGCTATGCAGTTTGTAAGACTAATTGGTCGGTAGTTTTCAGCCTTCGATCGGTCTTTGTCTTGTTTTGGTATCATTTTTATCTGGGATTCTTTCCAGTTAAATGGAACAAAGGAGTTGTTTATGGAGCTAGATATGAGGAGACAGGTAAGGGCTTTAACATTCTTTGGTAATTCTTCAAGGATTTTGTAGCAGATTTTGTCCGGCCCAGGGCATGTTTTTCTCGTCTCTTTCAAGATTCCATCAAATTCTTTTGTGGTAACCACAATGCCCAGTTGTTCAGTATTTTCATTTGTATTTATTATTGCTTCTGTTTCATTTTCAATATTGTCGCAGAGTTCAGAAATTATTGATGAGTCCGTTTCGTGATTCTTCATTGTGTCCTTTAGCAGCTGTTTAAACATTTCACTTTTCTCCTTGTCGGTGACCGCCACACAATCTTTATAGAATAATTTTGGGTATTCTGCTGTTTTTTGTTTGGGCTCGTTTTTATTAGTTAGTTCTTTTATTGCTTTCCAGAAGCCTTTGCTACCCTTATCACATGCACTTTCCAAGACCTTTGCTCTTTTTCTGTCTTCTGATCGCATCATTGATCGTTTAATTTCTTTCTGTAGGTAATTTATCTCCGTTCTTAAAGAGGTATAGTGATCGCCAACTGCTAATTTGAGCTCTCTTCGCCTTTTTCTCCTCATTTTAATCAGTTTTTGCGTCTCAACACTGTAGGGGAGCTCTTTCTTTTTAATGCAGGAGTCTTCCAGAGATTTGTGTATTAACTCAATTAAACTGGTGCTAAATTTATTTAATTCATTCTTTTTTGGATACTTCACAGGCCAGAGATTTGATGATCTGTGTAATTTTCTCGCATGTTCTCTAAACTTTCTGTAGTTGATTTTTGATTTTAGTTGAAAAACTTCACCTTTTCTCAGGTTCAGGGTCGTAATTGTAACTTTGTGATCGCTGCCTAAATCTTCTGATACTTGAAAGTTGTTAAAATGCGCAAAAAGTGAATTATCACAAAAGTGCAGATCTAACATATTTTTGCATTTTCCATCAAACGACTGATAGGTGTGATAACCGTTGTTCAGCAGTTTAAAAGTGCCCTAGTCAATAATATATAGGAGTTTTTCCCCATTTTCAGAATCGTAGGAGCAGTTTAGTTCATGGTGGGGAGCATTGAAGTCGCCACATATGAAGACATTTTTCAACTTTCCTGAAAATATTTTATCGGTCAAGAGTAGCTTTCCAGGGGAATTGTAAACAGTTATTATCCAAAAATTATCGAAAGAGGGCAACTTAAGGCAAATTTTAAGTATTTCTAGTGTTCTTCCATTGCTATCAGTTTCTTTTTCTACTGGTTCTATTCTTTTGATAACAATGCTGTTCTTCACTAAGATAGCAGAGCCATGATGACCGTTGTTGAAGGTTTCCGATGCAACAATGTAGTTGTTGAGGGAGGTTGTTTTTTTCCAGTTCTTAACTTCATTTACACAAATTTCATCTATTTCTTCTTCTGTTGAAAACAGAATCAGATCACTTATTTTGTTGTTTAGTCCGCGACAGTTCCATTGCAAAATCTTGAGCTTATCCATTTTGCGAAAAGTTTTGGCTGTTTGGTAAATTGTTTGTTTGAATTGAAATAACAGGAGTTGTATTTGCGCTTTTTATGCTGTCATGTATTCTCTGGCCGTCAATTTTTTCATTGAAGATACGTGAGGCGCTGTTAGAGACAATATTTATTATGTCACTGTAGGACATAGTGTTAAGAACTGTTCGTATCTTGCTCAGGACTTCAGCTACTAGAACAGCAATTTTTTCAGTTGATGGCGTTAGGTCAGTCTTTGCTTTAGAGCTCTGTTTATTAGTTACGGCTGAGAATTTGTTCTCATTTATCTTTTTTGAGGCCTCTGCTAACTTGCTGATATGCTGGACAGCCTCGATAAACTGTAGCATGAGCACCACCACAGTTTGAGCAATTGGCATTTTCTTTTGCAACATTGCATTCTTTTACACTATGATCTTGCGAGCAGCGAAGACATCGAATTGCATTAGTGCAATCCCTTGCTGAGTGGCCAAATTTCTGGCATTTGAAACATTGCATAACATGTGGTGGTTCGCGGCTTGCTTCACATCGGTATAGCTGCCAGCCTATTTTGACGCCATGTTTTTGAGCTGCGTTGACTTGAGTGTTGGATTCCGTGATCACGCGTATTAATTTTGCTGGCTGGCCCGTTGCTCGACTTGTTATTCGGGAAACTTTGGTGACGTTCATTGCGTTGTTATTTAAAAGTTCTTCCTTTACCTCATCTTCAGTAATGCTGTGGTGAACATTTACAATGACGAAACTTGGTTTAGTTTTAGGCTTGGGAAGTGTATTCCTGGCGTTCACTTTGGCATTTGGAAAGGCCTGATTTAAGTTTAGTGACAGCATCAAGCATTCTCTTGAATTGAGGTCCTCTGGCTGAATAAAGAAGTCGGTATTGTTCCTCAGTTCTCTTATTTGCTTGATCTTGACGGCTGGAAACTTCGACCTGATTGCTTTTGCAAACTGAATTTGTGATGGTCTTGGGTCAATTGAAACAATCATTGGTCTTACGTTGTTGATGGGAGTTGGCACTTTTCTGAAGCGTTTTCTTTTATTCCTTACTTCAGTAAAATCGCTTTCGTCTTGCGTTGATTCTTCTGCCGTCATTCTGGCTTCAGATAAAAGCCTTTCAATTTGGCTCATTTTAAAACTCAGCCTCAACGAGGCTCTGACTTCTCGTCAAATCTTAAGATAAGGATTTATTGCAGATTGAGTATATTACCACATTACTGGATTCAATTAAACCAGCTAGCTTAAAAGTATTGGTCCTAGTCCCATTAGCCTTGAAAAAATTTCGGCGTTATTCAGTTTGTTTTCCTTTCCAAAATTATGAGCTATCCTTTTTTAAAATAATGCAGTTTTTTGAGGTATTCGTGGTTCTTTTGAATCGTAAAAGGTGCAGGATCAAATATGCTGACTACGTTATATGCAATGTTGCACATAAATCTTTAATGGCAAAAAATCAACTTCACGACTTATGAAAAGACTAAAGATGGAACCATGAAAAGACTTTAACTTGACTTTGTTTGGAACATCGTGTCGAGCTTAAGTCCAGCAAAAACTTTGGGTCCAGCCAAAGTCTTTTGTAAAATTTTGGGTCCAGCTAATGTCTTTTGCGAAAAATCTGAGTCGAGCTAAAATCCAGAATGTCTTAAAGTCCAGCTAAAGTCTTTTCATACCTCAAATGAGTCCAGTATGGTCTTTTCATAGCACATTTTGGTCGAGCATTGTCTTTTCATGAGTCGAGGTCTAGACCTGGGAAACAGCTCTAAATCTGAAGAGATAAATTTTCACGCAATAAAAAAGCCATATAATTTAATAAAAACGTATAATAAAACTAATCAAATGTGGAATAATAACAATGAAATATTATTAGACATCAAAACACCGATAGAGTTTTGAACAATATCAAATTAATTTTTTCAAACTTTGTTTCCGTAGGATTGCATTTTATAAGCTCAAAGTTCAAAGTTTTGTAAGTTCAAAGTTTTATGAATATTAAGATATAATGCTCTCAATCAATGTGCAGAGGATTAGAGTTCGAATTAGAAAAAAAATAACTCACGTCAGAAATAGAAAAAAGGACCCTAGCGATACGATGACAATACTGCATCTGTGAATCGTTTTAGTTATTCTATCTATTCATGATTTTTTTCTAATTTTTCTTCTAGTGCAGTTATAACGCCGCAGAGTTATGACCAAAAATATCTCCCTTAGTCAAAACTGCTCGCTAAATAGATACATAAAATGAACAAAATTAGGAGACAAGCTTTGCATCTTATATTTCGCAAAAGTGGTTGCACCATTTTTTGCGAAATTGTTATACTTGAAGACTTTAAAATAGGCAACAATTCTTGGTACAGGCTTTTGCTCATTTTAGTTGTCTATTAAACATATCTCTGATCAGCAATTTAGTCTAATTAAATGCGCGCATTTGAGTTTTCAAACCTCATTTGGAGCTTTATTAATTGACCATCCAAAAGCAGCTTTTAAAGTGATTTAAAGATAGAATTAATGACACAACAAATTCTATTTGTTTTCAATTGCAGTTAATCTTGTTGCTTATCGGATGGAGACCTCTGCGGATGCAGCCTTTTGTAGTGAGGGAGACGTCACCGAGGACAGACTACTTATAATTTGCGTCATTTGCACTCAGACTGACAGCTCAGACTACTCAGAGGTCCTCTCATAAGTGAAATGCACCCTTTTGTTCTCCAGTACCGTTGCACCCGGACGGAGTCATTAGCACATCCCAAAAGAAATCACACCTCATAGGCAAACAAAGAACTATTCATTTCATTTTTTAATAAGTTTTTAATACTTGCGTATTAAATAAATCTGCCATTTTATTATTTATACAGAACAGTTAATGTTTATAAACTGCTATTGACAGATTGGATCTTTAAATATAAGCTTCTGAATGTTATATTTTTAAGATGTATTTACAGAGAGAGACTAAACACCTGTACAAAATTACGAGACACGTGTAGTTTTTCTAGACACCTGCAAACCTGTAGATAGACGAAAATATATTAAATAGACACACTTTGACAATTTCAGTTGCTGAAAGCATATGGAAGCCATTCAAAAAATCAAATTTGGCGGAAAGAAAATACAAAATTTTGTTCACATGTAGTTTTTACTGATTTTTCCCTCTGACCAATCTTATCTTGTTGTGGACTAACGAGAGAAGTTAAGAAATTGCTACAGGACAAACTTTTGTTTTACAAAAGGAAGAGAATACGGAGGTAGTGAGGCAACGATCCAAAATCTCAATTGATGGTAGTTTTGTTTTCCTTTTCCCTAAATCTGAACTGAGATTTCTCAGATAATTATTTTGCTGTCCAATTTTTCATAAAATTATCTCGAAACAATAATGTTTGAATAATAAAAACTGGCAAATTACGAAGAAATAGAGAAGTGGAGATCCAATATATGAGTTGATGCAAATAGAATTAGAGGGAATTTTCAGAAATTAAAATAATTTCATAAAATTATCTGAAAACAATGGTGCTTGCATATATTTATAAGCCTGAAAATTCTAAACGGTAATTATAAAACAATAAAGGAGAAAACTGTAATTTCAAGTGCCCGTAACATCAAAAATTTCAAAGTAAATTCAAGCTCCACTCAGCAAAATTATAACTGAGGGATTTTTCAGAAGATAAAACAGCTTGCCATTATTTTGTTCAATTACTTTCTGTTTCAGATGATTCTCAATGTTTTTTTTCCAGAACAAGAGATATTATAGAATTAAAAAACGGCCATGTGAAAAGTGCACGTCTTCTTGAGTAAAAAATCGAAAATTCGAAAGTATAAAACATATATTATTTCATAATTTCAACCCTTTTTTAAGTAGTAATAAAATAGTGATAAGTACTAGTAGTTGTAATAAAGCTTTAATCATCACTTTTACGCTCAAAAACGCGCGTTAAATTAGGCTTCAATGCGTATTGTAGTGCGAATTCGAGTTATGTTGCGTGCCAAAAAGATAGATAAATCGAACAGATTCGTGATCCATACCGCGCAAAAAATAGGATACACAGCGTGTATCTCAAATTCGCGCTTAAAATTTGCACACTTTTGCGAACATGGGCTGCGCAATTCCCATCAATTTTGACTGTTTTTGCTTAAGTACATATTTTTCGGAATAATTTTGCATTGTCAGTGTTTTAGCAAAGAAAAAACGAACAAGAGATACTCCGATCGAGCAAAGTTGCCCGTGACGACTTAGGTATACCTCTGCGGCGTTTATTTCGTTTTTATCATCAAACAAAGAACTCGGGTTATGTGCTAAGCATGGCATATCGAAAGTGCCAAAAATGTTGAGTCTAGAAAAGGTGCGACAACCGCCAGTCATAATATTCTCTCACAAAATCTGTTTTGCTCATATTAAAAATCAGACTTACGGTTAGAAAGTGTTAGTTGGAGTTTTTCATTTTTTATCAGCATCAAAATTTTACTTCACTTCAGGTATACTCTTGATATACTATTAATTTCACTTGAAATACTTAATAAACAGATCGAACTGTTTTCTGTTCTGTTTCAGTTATAGAATTACCAAATACGTACCTAATTGAAATTTGATAGTTTGATTTTTTTTCGAGGATGCAAATTTGCTGAAAAAGGCCGCAGAGTCTGTTTTAATTTTCTAATTCATATTTGCATTCCTACTGTCACGCAATGTTCGCATCAAGGATATAGCGAAATTTGTTTAACGAGATTTTGAATTATTTAAATTTTGTCTATAGTGTTCGCTTTGTCACTGCTTTCAGCAAATGTGGTTTTCAAAACGCAGGCTGATTGATAAAATTTATCCAATTTTCCGTAAATATATCACAGAACATTTTAACTTTTTGGTATATAAATTCTACGAAAAAATTCTTGCACATTTTACTCCAATTCATTAATGGAGAGTAACTGTAAATATAGCAGTCGAACACAAAAACGAACAACAAAGTATCTCTAAAAATACGATTTTCACTGTTATAAAAATTTTTTAAAAAAATGATTTTAAACACAATTTTCACTGTTTAAAAACAAAAAAATTAAACACGATTTTCACTTATTTTTTAGTTTTTACTTTTGATTCCTATATTTACAATTACAGTTGAGCTGTGCATTGCCACTAGATACGAATGTGAAACGGACTCTGATCAGTCTTAAGTGTGATGAATCCGCCTCTGATCAGATCCTCCAGATTGAAGTGACCTCCGATCATACCAACCAGGCCGAAGTGACATCTAATCAGACCCAAATCAGACCATGGTCCTGACTTTTGTGCGCTCTTTGAAAAGCTGTCCAGACCCTGTAACTTTGGCCCGGGAACACACAGGTGTACGTTCCGGTGGGTGTAATCATAGCTCAATTTGTGTCTGCACCTCAACCTGGGAAGGTCATGCATGCTCTCAAAAAAGTGAATTTTCAACAAAAACTGAGCGGGAATGTGAAAATTCATTTGTATGTGCTGCTCTTATGATGGAAATTGGAAAAAAACGGCTCAAATTATGTAGGGTACTTAACTCAGATAAATGCGCGTCTCAATTAAACTGAGTGTTTTAGTTTCGATGGATTTGTTCACTATCATGAGTCAGATATCTTTTTAATTATCTGTATTACAGCGGCGATAGTAATTAGTCTATAAACTATCGATTTTCTACATGTTTGGTGTCCAGAATGTTCCCCATTCTGCAGGCGGAGTAGTTGTCGATATATCAGTCATCATTCCCAAATTAGCCATGCTAGCGGTTGAGGTCCAAGTCGTGTAGTCTTCAGGTTGCATCGGCATGGCCACATTCGAACAGTATCGATATGTCGGACACGGATTCATTAGTTCTAGGTTCGGAATATGTATCTCAGTTTTGATCTCAGAAAACGGAGGAGG
Organism: Convolutriloba macropyga; assembly: GCF_964194025.1. Lineage (NCBI taxonomy): Eukaryota > Metazoa > Xenacoelomorpha > Acoela > Convolutidae > Convolutriloba > Convolutriloba macropyga. The sequence goes on from NC_134480.1 coordinate 1,204,393, forward strand.
TGTATGACTGTGTACTGGATTGTCCTCAGCCACAAATTCATCGGCCAAGTAGCTGTGTTGTCGATTGAGTTGCGTAGGAACATAATAGCTCGGAGTTTGTTGCAATATTTTAGCATTGAATCTTAAGGCAGCTGCTTCTTGGCTCTCTTGAAGACGTTTCTGCTCTTTCTTCCGCTGCTTAGTGCGCCTGTTTTTGAACCAGACCTTAAATGATACCAATTTTAACATTTTGTTCTTAGGAAGTTTGAGACATATTTCAATTTAAGATAAAAAATGAAGCTAGCTGATGCCATAAATTGATTTTCTTACTTCAGTCGGAAAATTAGAAAAAGCATTCCTTGCGTTCTCGTGGAGGAATATAGACTTATATCAGCCCAACCTGATCAGTCATAATCAGATTCATTTCAGGGTAATCATTGAGTTTCAACCGTTTTGTGTATTTTACAAATAAACACTCTCATCATACAATTCAATTTATTAATTTTTTTGGTGTCTGTAGCACAGATAGCTGACTAGTTAGTTTTAACTTATACCACTTTTAAGTCTTGTTTACTGTAATTTGCTGTTCTGAGATATATGTTGACAAGTCTAGAGTACAGTTGGTGGTTTTGAAGCCACCCGGGCCGAGGATTTTGCCGAAAAATAACGGGTTAAGAGTGTAAAGAGTGTAAAAATAATATTTTTACACCGTTAGTGCCCCCCTTAATAATAATTTTAGTGGTGTAATTTTAAAATTTAACGGTGGAAGAAGAGTGGAATAACTTATTTTTACACTCTTTATTACACCGTTAAAACTTATTGTTACACCCTTTTTTACACCGTTAAAACTTGTTGTTACACTCTTATATACACTCTTTCCCTATCATTTGCACCCCGTAAATTACACTTTAATATGTAATTCCACCCTTTACACTTTCCACCTTTTACACTTTTCACTCTTTCACTAAAAATTGGACTAAATAGTGTAATCAAAAGTAATTTTAAGAGTGTAAAAAGAGTGGAAAAAAGAGTGTAAAGAGTGTAAAAAGAGTGTAAATTTTCCAAAATTACACTCTTACATTCTTTTCCCAGCTATTTAAGAGTAGAAAAGGCTTTACACCCTTAATCTCGCTTAATAACGGTGGACTATGGGTAGACACTTCAGCCTGGGCAGAATGAAAAAAAACTAAAATTTTAACGGAAAATTGATTTTTCCAAGGGACTGTGAACCATCGAATACGTTTGATTTTTTGCGACGTTTGAACAGCATTTTTTGGACTTTTGTGTGAATTTTTCCAATTGCTGCCCTCGCCAATAGGTTTCAAAATGACATTATGATCATTGAAAATTTTCGAATTCTCAGTTTTTCAAATTCTCAAATTTTCTTTTATATAAAATTCAGCAACAAAAAATAGGTATGGACAAACGTTTCATTTATTCAACAACACTGAAGAGATATGGGAAAAAAAATCTTTCCGCTTCGAGCGGATAGCGAGAGGAAGAATCCGTGAGCATTATCAATTGATTTTTCACTTATAAACAGAAGTTGGTGCTTATCTTGTTTTATATATTAAACGTTCAAATTTTCTGACTACAATTTGTCTTACCGTCAAATCTTGATGAATTTTTCAGATTTTTTGGCCTGGCCGAGGTGTCAAAGCTAAAAAACGCAAAATTATGTGAGATTGGTGGTTAATGCGTTGAATTTATACAAGATTTACACATGAGCTTAGATCTTACATAATTTCAACGCATTCACAGCCAATCTTCCATAAGTTTGCGTTGGATTTAGCGTAGATGTTACGTAATTTTTGGGTTGATTTTAGCGTAGATCTTACATATTTTTGCAATGATTTTAACGTAGATCTTACATAGTTATGCATTTTGTTTAGCATAAACCTTACATAAATTCAACAAAATATTCGTGAATCTTAAATAATTTTGCTTTTTTAGCGTAGATCTTACACAATTTTGCCTTGGTTCTAGCGCAAACCTTACATAATTGGTGCCTGTAGAACAGAGAGCTGAAGAATTTAGTTTTAACACAGATGTCTTGTTTACTGTCATTTGCTGTTGAAACATATGTTGACAATTACAGAGTAGAGTTAGTGGTTTTGGAGCCAGAATGAAAAGTGCTAAAATTCAAAAAAACTTGATTTTTCCAAGAGAATATGGGCCATCAAATTAGCTTTATTTTTTGCGAGGTTTGAACAATTTTTTGGACTCTTTGTGCGAATTCTTCCCTCGTCATTAGGTTTCAAAAAGACATTATTGTTATCGATAATTTTCAAATTCTCAGTTTCTCAAGTTCTCAATTTCTCATTTTATATAATGTTCAGCAAAAAAAAAAAACTTACGTATGAACATACGTTTCATTTACTCAACAACCTGACGAGATATGTGAGGTGCAGAGGTGTCAAAGCTAAAAAACGCAAAATTGTTTAAGATTGGCTTTGAATGAGTTGAATTTGTGTAAGATTTACACATGAGCGTAGATCTCACATAATTTCAACAAATTCAACGCCAATTTTACAAAAATTTGCGTTTGATTTGGCGTAGATTTTACATAATTTTGTGTTGAATTCAGCGTAGATCTAACATAATTTTGCGTTGAATTTAACGTAGATATTACATAAATTCAACGCAGTCTTCGCCAATTTTATATAATTTTGCTTTTTGAGCGTAGATCTTACACAATTTGGCGTTGAATTTAGTGTTGATCTTAAATAAATTTGCATTGAATTCAGCGTAGATCTTGTACAATTTGGTGTTGATTTTAGCGCAAATCTTTGCATAATCGGTGCCTGTAGAACAGATAGCTGACGAGTTTAGTTTTAACACAGATGTCCTGTTTACTGTCATTTGCTGTTCTGAAACATATATTACAGAGTACAGTCGGTGGTTTCGAAGCTAGATTAAATAACGCTAAACTTCTAAAGAGAACTTGATTTTTCTAAGAGACTGTGGGCCACCAAATAGGTTTGATTTTTGCGAGGTTTGAACAGCGTTTTTGGACTTTTTGTGTGAAGATTTTCAATTGCTGCCCTCGCCGTAACTTTGCAAAATGACATTTTTATTGAAATTTTTCAAATACTCAGTGTCTCAAATTTTCATTTTATATTAATTTCAGCAAAAAAAACTTACGTATGAACATACTTTCAATTACTCAACAACACAGACGAGATATGGGAAAAAACTTATCCCCCACTTTGAGCGGATAGAGGGAAGACGAATCAATAAGCATTGTTAATTGTTGTTCTTGTTGTTCAGTTGTTCAGAGATGTTCAGTAGTAGGTAGTAGTAATAAGAGGAAGTTGGTGCTTATCTGGGATTATGTTTTGAACTTTCAAAGTTTCTGACTGCAATTTGCCCTTTCGTTAAATCTGGATAAAATTTTGGAAAATTTTAATTTCGAAACCTCGAAACATTTTCGAGATTGGTACCCAAGTTGAGTTCCGCACCGAAATTGACTCTGGTCTGACCTCTCAGACAAAAGTGACTGGGTATAGGGTTGCTGCAAGTATTTTATTTCTCAATTGCTACTCAAGGTTTTTTTATCCACTATTGTTCCTTGATTAAAGTTAGCCGAAATTATTGATTATTTATGGCGTTGTTTTATCTCATTGATTGCGCATGTGGCCTTGTTCATATAAAAGTTCTAGATTCGGTCTCACCTATTCCTCGTATCAACGTTTTATCAAGATTTCAATCGCAAAATACGTGCTGTTTAATACACCTTTCCCGCATTATACAACATTTTTTTGCTGATTCTGTGTCTTCCAAGAGATTCACTATTTAGTCAGCTTGTTCAAACTTTTTGTTTTTCTTGAAAAGTGCTCGCCTATGTGCAGGGCGGTATTGCTATGGAAGAGACATCCATTCACTAGATACTATCGTCACAATGAAAGAACCCACAAATAGGTACTCAGCATAAGAAACAGGTGTGAATTAGATTGGGTTGTTGTCAATGTGCGACCAAGTAGAACAAGATACTAACGAAAATATTTTTCCAGAGACTTGAGAAGCTATTCTATAGAAGATAAAACTGTCCACTGTTTTAAAAAAAGGCGCTTGTATAATAGAACTCGATGGATACCCAGGTTAAAGCTTCTTTGAACTCCAAGAAGGATCATATATGATTTCATACTGTCCATACTTTGATTTTTTTTGTACAATCTTTGTATGAAACCAAAGAAATCATATATGATCCTTGTATAATTATCTAGAAATCATAAATGATCCTAGCACGAATACCAATAATCATATATCTATTTTTCGAAAATCTTTTACCATTTGTTTTTTTTAAATTGTTTGGTAAGGCATCACATTGTGAACCGCCAAAAGACCCTAACGTACAATATCATTTGCAAAGTTGGGCACTACATGAAAGAGTAAGTACAAAAAAAACTTTTTTGACATACTCTGAAGCAATTTTATACTTTATAAAGCAATTTTATATAAAAGCTCGTTTATAAGAAATAATCAAGAGAAAACTTTGTATATAACCTCAAATTTGTTTTCTGAATATTTTTATACCACAATGTTTTTTAGCGCACAGAAAGATTCAAATGTGGATTGCAAGTTGCAATATAAAAATTTAATAAGTCCTCTGACTACATTGTAAGAGAATTTGTGGCACCAGTCAATGCTTTGTGTGTCATATATGATTTCCAAGAAACTTTTTCAGCTTCATTAGAAAATCAAAATTTTACAGTTTTAAGCCTTTGAAATTTTTTGTATGATACCTTTATGATTTCTAGGAAATCATATATGGTCCTTGTACGACTACCAAGAAATCATACAAATCATGTATGACCTAGTATGATTACTAAGAATCAAATATGTCCTAGTATGAAATCCAAGAAAGTTGAATGATCGTTGACCCGGGTGTGTAAAACAAGTTTGCAGCTATATTTTCGCTGAACTTTTTTAACTCAGAAATGCTTCGTTTTGCCTCTTCTCGCTAAAAATTAAGAACTCAATCGCAATTTTTCGAATACTGCGAACAAACAATTGACCTCCATGATTATGATAAGAATAATAGTGATAACAATAACAATGAAAATAAAAACAGTAATAATAATAATAATAATAATAATAATAATAATAATAATAATAATAATAATAATAATAATAATAATAATAATAATAATAACGATAATAAAAATAATAATAAAAATAACAGTAATAGTGATAATAATAATAATAATGAAAATAAAAATAATAGGAATAATTATAATATTTGCAACTATTAATAGTAATAGTATTAATCATAATTATAACAATAGAAATACTAATAAAATAAATATTACAATATTGAGAAAATATGTAAGAAAAAATGAATAATATAATAATAATAATACTAATAATAATAATAATAATAATAATAATAATAATAATAATAATAATAATAATAATAAAAATAATAATAACAATAATTTTAATCAGAGTTTAACCAAGCGTGGTTTATAATGTCTGGGTAAACCCAAACGTGGCGTATTTGGGTATAATTTTTATTGATTAAATTTAATCTTAAGAATCTTTGAAAGGGGACCATCCACATGGATAAAGGAGACCATCCACACTTTGACGCCGAAACATATATTTAATATGTTTGCTTTTCTTAAATTTTGGCGGGCGAAGCGAAAAAATCATAATGGTAGCTAGTTAGACGTATCCGTCTTCTCATATGATTCATATCTTTTCAACTGAGAAAAAATGTTAACACTAGGCTTCTTAAATTAATGAGTAGGTCTCGTAGAATTGCGTAGATAAATTGGAATTAAATCGGCAGCAGTTTCAGCGTTCAAACACGCAACATTTTTTTCACCGAATCAAATGTGGAACATATTCATTAGGCACCGGCTCACCGCAGCTTTTCCATTGTCTGTAGCATTGTCTTTCTCGCGACCCACATGTTTGTTCCATGAAACAAGACCGATAATGTCAAACTTTTAGCCAAATATTTTTCTCTAAGTTTCAGCACATAATTTTTCTCTTCAGTGGTGCCAATTTTTGATTTGTTTTGTTAATAGCGGAATCTAAATGAGAGTCTCAGGACAGATGGCTTGAAAGAAATTCAAGGTCTTTCAATTGCATTTCAAAACATTGGTTTGTTTTCCGCTAAGAGGCGCTTGCATTCTTTTTCGTTTCATCGTGGAAAAATTTGAGTACATTTAAGTTTGGTTAAGTTGAAGCTGAGGAGTCAGGAATCAAAGACCTGTGCCCGTCCACAGTTGTGATGGTGATAAACAAGTGAAATGAGTTATTTGTACTGATAAATGGTTTACCATTCCAGCTTTAATGTTGTAGCTGAACTTATTGTTCAATTAATTTATGTTCAACATGCAAAAAAAACCAGTATCGTGGAGAAAATTGCGCTACAACGTCTGTGTTTTCAATTAAACTCTGGTTGAGGTCCAGACACAAATTGCGCTATGATCAGACCCATTCAATTGCACACACGTGTATTCTGAGACCGCAATTACAGAGTCCGGACAGCAGTTCGAGTTTAAAATTTTCTGGGCTATGGTCTGATTTGGGTCTGATGAGAGGTCAATTCGGTCTTGAAGAACTGATCAGAGCTCAATTTGGCAAGGTAGGTCTGATCATAGGTCACTTCGGTCTGAAAGATCTGATCAGAGGCGGAATCAAGAGCACTTGAGTATGAGAACTTTTTGCATTTTTGTCTAATAATTAGGTGATTATGGCTCTGCCAGGAGCCAAATAAAAGATATCTGTTCTGCCCAGAAACTCATTTGCCCTCGACTACAATCTGAACAATCATTTCAAGCCATTTCAGAGGAGCCATTTCAAGCGCCGGGAAGGGCTTCCGCTGGCTCTGCTTGCTTCTACTCTTTTTCTTGGTGTTCTTGGCTAGCCTCGTAGAAGTTGATTAGTTCGTTGTATTTCAATGCGTGGTAAGATATCAATAAATTTTTTGTTAAATTAAAAAGTCGTTTATTAAGAAAAAATTATTCAAGAAGTAATAAATATTGAGAGTGGGAAAAGTAGATAAAAAATAAATAAACAAGTAAAAATTGGGCTGTGCTCGCGTCAGGGAAGGAATTACTGAGCCTCATTTGATCAGAGAATTAAAGGGCTGCGCTAGTCGTAAAAAGTGTAATTAGTGTAACTTTGTTCATGAAGGCAAGCGTTAAGACGCGTTAAAATAAATTGAGGGAAGGAAGCGTTTTGAAGAATGAAGCAAAATACAGAAGGAATAATATGCTAAAAGTGCTATGCTAACCTAAACCTTAAAGCCACTGAACCAAACCGCGCATAGTACTGTATTATGTCGTTAGTTGTATAACCGTAACTTAACTTTGATAAAGATATCAGTGGAGTGAATATGAAAAATGAGATCATTTTCTAGGTTTAAAATGATGTTAATCGGTTAACAATCGTCAGTAGATAAATTGCTGTTGTTTTCGTTGTGTTTTTCACAGCTAAGCCCTGAATTTAATAGGTGAGCGGCTGGCTTAGTTGTTCGGTTAGGACGTTGTTGGTTCGACTTTTGCCCCGAATTAACTACGCAAGCGGCTGGCAATAAGTCATTGGATGAAGGTTGTTCTGGCTTTTCTACGGTATTGAAACTGGTAAAGAACATTAGCAGGACAGATGGTCCAGTGTGCTTTGAAAACTGTTTTTTGGACGTTGTCTCTTTTTCTGGATCAGTTCAAGTATTGATCGATCTTGTTTTCTTTTGCCCGTTTCAGGTATTCATTTGCTATTCTAATCTGAAAATCTCTTACTACAGGTATATTGGCCTCTTCATGGAGTTTTTTGACACTGTACCAGCGGGGTTTCCTCATACAAATTCTTAGTGCTCTATTTTGGGTCAGTTGTATGTTGTTGATAATTGATTTAGATTGGTCAATCCAGCAGGCATTCGCATAGAGAAATAGAGGTCGAACCCATGATTTATACAAGGTCAGTAAGCACTCTTCATCAATGTTGATCTGACTGAGCCGCCATAGTTGGTAGATTCTTTTGTTTGCTCTTGCCACCAGACTTTTGCAGTGTTGGTTCCACTTTAGATGTGGGGTAAGATTTACGCCAAGAAATTTGATTGAATTTGCGCCTTCAATTTGTGTACCATTGATGAAAAGGTCTAAACTGGAGCTTTTTGACGGATTTTTAAGAAGCATAAAATTTGTGTTACCTTGATTTATTCTTATCTTTAGTTTTTCGCACCATTTGATCAATTTGTCTAGTGAATACTGAAGTTTCTCTTGAATTATTCTACAGGAGCGCGACCTGTAGTAAAGGGCAAAATCATCAGCAAATCGGGAAATTTGTGCCGGTATTTCAGGAATGCCGCTGACATAAACCAGGAAGAGAATTGGTGCAATGACGCTGCCCTGAGGTACTCCAGCTAGTGTTGAAAATGTGCTACTTTTTGAGTTATTAATTTTCACGAAGATGCTTCTCTGAGAGAGAGAAGCGTTAACCCATTTTATCAGAGGTTTATGCACACCAATGTTTAGCAGTTTGTTTTGAAGTCGTATTCTCCACACTGCATCAAACGCTGTTTCAATATCTAGGCAGACAAATCCGACTATTTCGGACCATTGAAACGCTTCTGTTACGTTGTGAGTAAGTTTGAGCAAATGATCAGTTGTGCAACGGTTCCTTCTATAGGCACTTTGCATTTCACCGAAGACATCATTTTCTTCACAGTGCGCTAGGACAAAATTCTTTACTGCTGTTTAACCAATTTTTGCAATGCAATTGGTTAGGCTAATTGGTCACTAGTTTTCTGAATCTTTTTTGTTTTAGTTCGGCTTTGGTAACATTTTGACTTGTGACTCTTTCCATGTAGTTGGAACATAAGAATTGTTTATTGAGCTAGTTATCAGGAGACAAATATATGCTTTGAGGCATTTAGTTAAGCTTTTCAGGATGTTATAGCTGATTTTGTCCGGTCCTGGACTTGATCTTCTTGTTTTGTTTAAAATTTCTTCATAATCGTCTACTTCTATAATGCAGTAGTTATTTGGTTCAGTATTTTCGTATTTGAGAAACATTTTTGTCTCGTTTTCGACTTTCTCGAAGTGCTCATTTAGTTCCAAGTTTTTGATCTTTCATTGTATCCTGTAGAAGAGTTTTGAAGAGTTCGCATTTCTCAATGTCTGTCTTCGCTCTGAATTATTTATATGAGACTTCAACACTTTGTGCAGTTTCATTTGGTTTTTTTGAATCACCACATAAGGCTTTAACTGCTCTCCAAAAGCTTTTGCTTCCCTTATTTTGAGCACTTGCAATCAATTTCGATTGCCTGATTTTTTCCGATCGTTTCATGGACCTCTTTATTTCTCTTTGGAGGAAATTTATTTCCTTTTTCAGGAATTTGTACTGTTCTCCTTTTGTTCTTTTCAGCTCTCTTCTTTTTTTCTTCTTTTCACGGATAAGTTTATTAGTTTCATGTCCAAAGGGAAATCTTTTTTGTTATATATAAGACTTCTGTAGCGAGAATTGAATGATCTTTAGAAGTAATTCATTTAGTTGATTTAGTTCTTCTGCTTTTGGATAGACTGGTGGATATAGCACAGAGTTTTCGTATTCTTGTCTGACAATCTTTTTGAATTTTTTGAAGTTGATTTTTGCCTTCAAATCGAATTCGCTCTGATTCATTATTCAGGATAGTAATGGTTGAGCTGTGGTCACTATCAAAGTCATCGGAAACATAAAATGTGTCAAAAAATTTGAAGACTGATTGATCGGCGAAATGTAGATCAAGCATATTTCAACATTCTCCTTGAAATGATTGATATGTGTGGTAACCGTTATTTAAAAGCTTGAATTTTCCAGTTTCAATAGTTTAAATTATTTTTTCGCCATTTTCAGTGTAATATGTGCAATTCAGCTCTTGATGTGGAGCGTTGAAATCTCCACAGATAAAAAAGTTCTTCATTTCAGTTTCAAAAATTTCGTATAGTTTCAAATCGTGACCTCGTGAGTTTTAAAGTGCTATAACCCAGAGATGACCTATAACAGGTACTTCAAAGCATGCTTTTATTGTTTCGAAAATTTTTCCTCGCTCGTTTCTATTAAACTTTTCGGGTTTAACTTCTATTATTGTCGTTCCCTTATTTGCTAAAATGATTGAGCCATGTGACTTACTTGCTCTCGTTTCCGTAACTACGAAATAATCATCGGTTACATTTTCTTTTTGCCAGCGTTTGACTTCATTCAGGAACACAATATCAATATTTTTTTCAAAAAAACGAGAAGTTCTAGTATTTTGTTGGATAAGCCTCGGCAGTTCCATTGCAAAATTTTAATTTTATCCATGTTGGCTGAATTGATGGCTATTTGTTGAAATTTCTTGCGTTGGAACATTCGTGAAATATTTGTTAGCATTTTTGATGCCATCATAAACTTTTTAACCTTCTATTTTTTCATCGAATATTCTGCTTGCACTGATACTGACAACATTGATGATTTCACTGTAAGACATTGTATTGAAGGTTGAACGGATTTTGCTGAGTACTTCAGCAACCAGAATCCTTATATTTATTGCTGAGACAGTTGAGTTTGTTTGTAGCATTTCGGTTTGTCTTTTTGCCACTGCTGAGTACTTGATATCTTGTTTTCTCTTTTTCGCTTCAACAACTGCGTTTTGATAGGAGGAGCATCCTTTGAACACAGATGCGTGCGATCCACCACAATTAGCACATTTGGCATTTTCTTTTGGTTTGGCGCATTGTTTTACTGTGTGCTGGCCTGGTAATCGCAGGCAACGCTGCTCGTTTTTACACTCAATGGCGGAGTGCCCATATTTCTGACACTTGAAGCATTGTTTAACATGTGGCGGCTCTTTGCTTGGTTCACATCTGTAGATTAGCCAACCAACCTTTACACCGTGCTTTTGTGCCACTAAAACATGATTTGTTGAAGCAGCTATTACTCTGATAAGCTTTGTAGGTTTGCCACTTGCTTAGCTTATAATCTTTGACACTTTTACTACATTCATTCCGTTATTGCACAAGAGTTCCTCTTTTATTTCATTTTCTTGGATGCTGTGATGCACATTGACTATAACAAAGATCGGTTTGGACTTGGTTTTTGGCAGTTTAGTTCTCGTGTTTGCGTTAGGGAATACTTGTTGCAGGTTTTTATTTGACATAAGACTATCTCTGGAGGCTTTGTTCTCCGGTTGGATAAAGAAGTCGGAAGAGTTTGGCAATTCTCTAATTCGGTGTATTTTCATTTGTGGGAATTGTGTCCTCATAGCTCGGGTTGAACGAATCGCACATGAAATGGTCTCGGATTGATTGTTATTACTATTGGTCTCACTGTCTCTGATATCGAATTCCGTTTTGGTTTCGAAAACGCTTACGTTTGTTTTGAACTTGAATAAAATTTTTTCATCCTGTGAAGTATCATCAGCGGTTGCTCATGCTTCTGATAGGAGAGCACTCAGTTGCCTCATTTTGGCCAGGGCCCCACTGAGGGCTATTGCTTAGCAGAACGGCGAAGATAAGAATTTGAAACAACTTTTAAAGCGTAGAGACTAAGTGAAAAAAAGCCAATTAAAAGTCAGGATTTTAAAAAGCAACTTTTAGTGAAAAATCTATTTTTTTTAAACGACTCACTCCCAAAAGACGTTCCTACACAAAGTGGAGTACTTGCTTTTGGCTTTCCTATCACACTTTGAGGTACTGATCCGAAAGTGACATTAATAGCGGTTTAATCATCATGGACAACAATTAATAGCGGTTTAATAATCATGGACAACAATTTGTAAAAAGGAATGGCAACTGTAGGTTCAGACGCTTCATATAAATAACTGTCAAACGTCATCTATGGAGCTGGCGAACTTAAACAATGACAACGGAAAGTTTTCAATTTAAAAGTTTCTTTAAATCTTTTATTTCAGAAAAACACTTTCGATTTTGAATTGACTTAATTGATTTTTCTGCTGGAGACATCGGTTTTTATGAAATGCATATGTTATGACGATATTTAAAGTCTCGTGGGTATTTATGTATAGTCTCTGATCAGAGGCCACTTCGGTCTGGAAGGTCTGCTCAGAGGTCAGTTCGCTCTGAAAGGTCTGATCATTGTCTGTTTATAGTCTTGAAAATGGTCTGAATTTGAGTCTGATCATAAGCTCACTGTAGTCTGGGTACACTATCATAAACTCACTATCATAATCTTTCCATTTTGTCTGTAATTTCTGATCAGAGGTCATTTTGGCCTGGATAGTCTGATCATAGCTCCATTTGGGTCTCAAACTCAATGTTGGGAGACCGTGGGAATGTTGAGAAAGGTAGAAGTGATTAACTACTCAAAAGAAAGTATTCACGTGCAATATGTACGAATGCTCACTTACTCTTACTACATGATCAGACAACTGAATCGAAGCGGATGTGTCATCCAAAATTGAGGAGTGTGGATATGGATTAGCTGAAAACAGGTTCTCCAATACTTGCAGCTGGTGTCCTGTGAATTGTGTTCTCTTCCTCTGTTTTCGGTTTCCATCTTTATCCATTAAATCCTTTGTTTCTGTCATCAGTTAGCGAGTTCTTAAATGTCGAAGATTTTCAACAACACAAACAAAATTACTTGACGACCACTGAACTCACTGAAAAATACCAATTTGAAAAACGGCTCTGGATCGAAGACACCCTTGAGTTTGATTTTTCTCCAACAATTTCTTCAGCTTAAATTCTCTGTATTACGCAATAGTGAAATCTGTTTTTGATTTATAATTGTTCCGACCCCCACTTTAGTGGGGAGGAGGAACTATATACTCAACTGGGTTTTTTTTGTTCAGTCAATTTTGGCCGATCGATATATTCATCGTAGTGAATTGTGAGTGGTATCATTGAAAAGCCCGTCCAGTGTAGAATAAGAAATTAAAATGATTTTTATCAGGGAGTTATCGAGGTTTAAAGTTTTGTGAACAATCGACTGTTTTTGTTCACATTTTCAGTAATTTTTGCTAAAATTTGGCACAATTTCGCTAATATAGTTCAAAACAAATTAAAATATTTAACGGCAGAGTGGTTTTGTTACCGTTACAGATAGGAGAGCGTTGCTGAATTGCTTGATTGAAGTTTTCTTTGGCTAAAATTTTTGACAAAATTTTCAAAACTCAAATTTTTTAAATCAAAAATGGCACAAAATATGCTTTTCTGGTCCACATTGTTAACGTTTGCCAGACCTAGTGACTTAGAAACCTTAAAACAGATTCTCTAATCTCAAATAAATTGCTAGTTGCAATTAGGCGCCGTATGAAAGTCTTCTGGAATTAAAAATTTGCCGTTTTTTGCAGATTTAACGCGATAATTATACAAAATGCATCATTCTTTTTTTTTAATATTTGAAGAATTCTATGCAACAATTGGTCTAATTCGCAAACACTTGGGACATTTGGTTGGTTTTCTGGGCGCGCAAAAAATCAGGGAGAGGGAAAAAATGGATTCTTAGAATCAGAGACTTTTTGATTTTTATTTTGTTGCTGGCTTTTTCAAAATATTTTGCTTTTGTTTTTTGTAATGTTAATTACTGACAACAGTTTTTGTTCATGGCTCCGTTAATGACAGCTCAAATTTACGTAAATTTGAGGCTGAATGTAGATACAGTTTGTTTTCAGAGCACCAAATGGTTTTTATAAATTTGAGGAAGAGTTTTAGTAAAATTTAACTGAATTCTTGTCTTTTGCTTTCAATTGTTACTCATTTGACAGTCTGATTTTTAAGTTTAAACACTCAAAGATCTAAGTTTTTTCACCAAGAGGTGCAAGTGAACCATTTCTATACATTCGGTTGTTACCTAATGTCTCTTATGTTATTGGATGTATTTGTTTTAAATAAATTTCTGTGATTTTTTGAACTTGTCAATTTTTTATATTAATTTAGTCAACATTTCTTCATTCTCAGTAAGTATAGGTCAATCATTCCTCCGTATAGAAGACAATCTAATTTTGTGGCTACTTGTTTTAACAGACGGTTTTCTTGCTTTTGTTACTACGAGTTTTCATACAAAATTTTCAGATTTCTGTGCATAATTTCCCTTTTTGCTGTTGTTTTTGTTTCTTTTGTAAATTTTGACATTATTTAACAATCTAACTGAAGAAAACTGTACAACTTTTGAGTTTGAACTTATTTTTTGTTTTCACAACATATGACTTTAAGGGCTGCAACACCGTACTCTTGCAGAAATTGTACAGTTTTTGTTTTGCCCTTTTTTTGTTGTTAATTTTTGTTGTCATATGCCAAATATTGTGAAATTAATGGTCTCAATGGCTAACTATAGTTAAGCAAACGATCTTAACAACTGATATCGGTAAACAGTTAATGGTTGTTTTGACTGTCGAGTTAAATTTCTAAAAATAAGAGTAATAGTATTCTTCAACTTGTCACTTTTTGTTCTGGTTTGCGTTTTTTTCGTATTAAAAAATGTTGTATCATTTTCGTAAATTAGCCTCAATTTTTACAGCTCTTTTAAATGTTTTGTTGAATCAAACAATAATTTTTCTGTTGCTTAAACGTTTTAAATGATGTCTTCGTGGCTTAGACAACTTGTTTCAGAAGATATTTGTGAAGTTTTAGATACTTTTCAGTTTTTGTGGTTCTTTGTTGTCATTTTGTGATAATCGTTCTACAAAAAGACGTTATGATGGTCAAAGGAGACGCAAATGAAGAGGTTATATTCTCGCGGTTAATATCTTATAAATCTAATGGCTTCAAAATTGTGGTTTCGTAAAGTTGTTTGTGAAACTTATTAGTTCAGCTTGTAAAAAATGTTATTTTACAGTCTTATGATTTAGTCTCATTAATAACCGTCGCAATTAGTTTTCCGAGTAGCTGCAAGAAAAACTGTCTACTCTTTTAATGGAAAGGTTTTGTTGGCTATGGATTTTGAAAATATTTGTTTTTAATAAAGAAAGAGATAGATTTTTGAGATCTGCCAATTTTGTTTCTGTTGAATTGTAGCTAAGCATCTCTATATAAAATTCACAGCATTTATCTTTTGAAATATAATTTCCTCTTCATAACGGTTTTAGTTTCCGCAAATCGTCTTTCTTCTTGGAACAACCAGTTTTCGCAAAACCAATTTTCGTGATCTTTGAATATTTCCCCTTTTTTTTGTAGGTTTTTGTTTTCTTTTCACAGTATCACAATAATGGGCGTCAATTGATTTACAATTTTTGTTAACTTCAAAAAATACAAACAAAGATTTTTTTTAGTGATGAGCTTAATATTTAATTGATTGGGGGGACATCGTTTTCGTGCATAATTTTTCGTGCAAATTTTCAGTTTTTACCTGTACTTGTCGTTTTTTTTGTAGTCGTTTGACATATCGTGGGTATTGAAAGGCTTCAGTCACTCTCTATTAAAGTATAACGACTCTCAATGTTTTCAATTGATGCGAAATGTTTCTAATCAGTTCGAATTGAATTCTTTATTTAAAAAAAAAGCGATGTTTTAATGAACTCTGCCACTTTTGCTCATTTCTAGTCGACTTGTTACCAAGTCGCATTGAGGAGAAGTCCCATATTTTGTTCCAAAAAAGTGCCGGTTAATCTTCTGATTATAAATTTTATCTGATGCCATGTTGATTTGGTTATTAGTGGTTTTCAAATGGACAATGAGTTTTGGTCGTAATTAATATTTGTAACTTTTTGATTTTTATTGCCATCTTTTCTGGTAGTCATATTTTGGTAGCCACAGGTCTCATATACCCTCTGAGGGAGATTGTTTTATTCATTTAGTAGTTTGTTGAACGATATGTTGATGTGTTAACTTTTTTCTCTTCCTCATTTGGTAGACAGTTAAGTGAAAAATGTAGATGAGCGGGGTCGGAACTTGATGTGCGAACGCACATTACCGAGCCTCCTTGTTAGAATTTGATACAAAATTACCTATGTGAACAAGAGGTCAGACAAATTGAGTCGATCGAGTGCTTTAGAATTGATTCTCGAAGAATATCAATAACTGAAAACTTCGAACTTTAGATAGGAAAAATATTGTGAAAAAAATTTAAAATTTCGGTGGTTTTATATCAAGAACAACACAAGAGATTTTCTAAATCGAGCCTGATTCTGACAGATTTGAACAAGTTGAGTTTCGAAACTGAGATTTGAGGTGTTTAATATCCTCTTAATATTTGACAGAAATTTCGTGCAAATGCTTTATTTGTTGAAATTAATGACTATGGGATCCTGTAAGCACTTAAAGACGTCGGTGCGATTTTTTTAAAACCTTAACAATATCAGGCCCACTTAAGGATGCTATTTTTGGTACAATCTTGAAATTATTTTCGATAATTCAATGGAACTTGAATTTTCCTGACTCCAGATGTAAGTCTTTGACAACAATTTTCCCGACACTGTACCGAACCGTGTGTTGATGCCTTTGTTCCTGTCGCCAATTTTTACCTAAATGTGGTTGTTAAGGGTACCAGGCACTAGATAGTAGTTTCCTTTTTAGGCAATCACGCGATTGAGTTCTAATCATATTACTCTGTGCCATACAGATAGTCGTTACGTAAGTACATGAACAATCGTGCTATCTCTTCAATGCTGTAGAAATTATTCCCACACTTTCCTCTGCATTAGTGTGAAAAAGACCGACAAACATCCTAGCATTTTCCCATAAATTTCTATCAATCCCAGAGATCAATCCACACCAACATCCCTATTTTTCATGGAGATTTTCTGTTGATATTTTTATTGTAAATAATGTTGGCATCATGCTTTGATTCATTGGCTTATATAGTTCGTTTTGATGAGAGCAGAGTCAAAGTCATTCTACTTTCAAAAGCATCTTCTTTAGGTTTGCAAAATGACCTGGAGATTTTTTTTATAAAGCTGTTCCAAGTTCGCAGATAGCTCAAAACAATCACGTGCACTTTTTTAAAATGTGGGAAGTCTGCAGTGCCAGACGTTAAAATACCAGAAGTTGCTACTTAGCCAGAACTTGACTCAACTTGACTTCCGTTGACTTTCATCCTGCGCGTTTCGTGTCTTAAGCATGGTTAAGTGACTCTGCAGAAGTCACTTCGAAGTTCTGACTTATTATCTCGAACCGCTTCGCAGTTCGCGATAAACATCAGAAGTTCTCAGTCACTTCAAGCAGAATCACGTAACTATTCCCGGCCAAGGTATTGCTCAATGAGGAAAGAAAAAAATTTGGAGACATTGTATTTGTTTTGCACTTCCGACACTTCCTTTAGAAAAGACCGCAAAAATAATGCAAAGATGTCTCTTTTTCCCCAATCAAATCGGAAAAAAATATTTAAATCACCCTGGTGAAAAATGAGGTACCTTCTCAAAGTCCTTGAACCACAGATTTAACATATCTTTTACATTTCAGCTGTGACAAATTTGGACAAATTTAGCAATTTTTCGCTGATACTAATGTGGGCATTCGATAATCTATAAAATACTTTCTCAACTTTTGTGATCAAAATTACTCAAAATAAACAAATAAACTTATAATTAGAAAGTTTGTTGTAATTTTCTCCAAAAATCAAATCTTAGTATAAAGAGACAAAATTTTAAGAGATATTGTTTTTGTGGAAAATAAAAAATGTAGAGTCTGGGAATATTTTCATGAGGCAAACTTCAGCTGTGAATCTGTAAGTTGATTGTAGCAATACTGCGGTTATGTTGAATTTTAAAATTCAAAGAAAATGAAGTTTTTTGTGTCTTGTCTTTGTTGAGTAAGTTGAGTAAGTCTCTCTCTCTCTCTCTCTCTCTCTCTCTCTCTCTCTCTCTCTCTCTGTCTCACACACACTCTCTCTCTCTCTCTCTCTCTCTCTCTTTCTCTCTCTCTCTCTCTCTCTCTCTCTCTCTCTCTCTCTCTTCTCTCTCTCTCTCTCTCTCTGTGTGTGTGTGTGTATATGTGTGTATGTGTGTGTGTACGTGTACTTTTGCCATTACTTCAAGTTTTCAAACAGAGATCAAGATGTAAATGCGATGTTTGAATTCGAGTTAAAAGAAGTTGTAGATATCAAGAACTGAATCTAATATAATTGCATATAGTCAATGTGAAAAATCATTTTCGAAACTTTGAGCGCTATTTTGTCATTTTTTTGAAGTTCTCTATCATTCTTGAGTTTTTTACGTCTTTTAGGTATATTATAGATAAAATTGAATGCTTCCCCTAATTTTTCTAAAAATTGCTCTATTTTTCATTTTTTTCAAACATTTTTTGTCACTTTTAAAGTCTTCAAAGTTAGGGAGCCGACGAAATTGTTGTAAAAATTAATAGTGTGCTGACGCGTATATGTTAGCAACACATAAATGCTTCTGTTGACCTTAGTTTCAAGAAATTTATTAAAAAAATGTTACTAATCTATGCTTATTTTTCAAATTTGTTTTAAATTTTTTTGTTTTGTATTTTGTACCAGTTTTTAGTTAGCTTGCAATTCATCTATGCTAAAAAATTTTACCAGAAGGAATTATTTCCGGAAACTCAAATATTAAAAACTCATGAAAATCGAATTTTACTTTGTTTGGAAATTTTTTGGCACTTTCGACTCAATCAGCTCGTTAATTTTTCGGTATAAAAAATCTCTGATCGACAAGTCTATTCCTAAAAATTTTCTGTCTATTTGCTGATAATTTAGTAGCAACAGCATAAAAGATCATATACGAGAAAATTAAATCAGATAAAGAAAATGTGATATTTGTACAACTTGATCTCTATGGTTGTTCTGCTAAGATGTTATGATAGGATTTGGAAACTCATTAATACGTGCTAATTTTTCTAGAGGACAGGCAACTACTTTGATAGCGCGAAGTATAGTAATCTTCACGAGAAAGAATGATGTGGGGAAACTGTAGGTGAGATCAATAGTTTATTTGTTTGCAAATTGTTTAAATTTCATCGCTTCTCTTTGCGCCATTTTGCTATTATTTCTCAGTTGACAAACATTGCTGACAAATTTCGATGCATTAGTCACAGAGTAAAAAGTATTTTTTGTCGCTGATTGATCATCACTCGCCAAATTGTGACCGTTAATTACAATTTGAAAGCTGTGAGTAGATGAATTCAAAAAATTTCTTCATATTTTCTCATCTAATTCGACTTGGAGTGATTTAACAAACCCAATTAGAAAAAAATGATTTGCAACCTCTGAACTTTAGTTATTATGTTTCTTGAACTTTGACTTTGAAAAGTTGAACACAGATTTACATCGCTTACAGACCTACATATTTAAGATTAACTACAAATTCAAAACTTTAATGTAGAAATAATAGTTTTTAAGGATATTAATGGGGCAAACATCAAATGATACGTGAAAATCGTTCAATAGTATAGCGCTTTTAATTATTTTTTGTCCCGATTTTTTTAAGAGTAATTAAAACTTTCTGCAAGCGAATTAATGTTAACGAAGTGTTTTGAAACAAATCGGAAAAAATATTCTGGAACTTTATAAATATCGCTTGTTATCGAGATGTTGTTTATGATTTCATTTAGTGTCTGAAGGTTGAACAAAAAGTTCAAAAGGTGAAAGTTGGCTCAATTGTTCAAATCATTGCTTGGAAAAAGAGAAAATTGTCCTCGACAAAATTATCGGCGAAGTATTCTATTTATTTTCCAATTTTCCCGTTTTTTTTTATAAAACTTTCCTTTCTAATATTTGTTGAATTTAAAGCCCAATAGTTTATTTTTTCGATTTTTTGCATTTTTTACATAATAATTAAAGAGGAAACCATTATTTAACAACTTTGATGTCACTTAGAGACCATAGTTGAGAGTAGATAGTTATCTTGTACAAATTTGGCAGACTCTGGCAGATTCTTTGAAGACGATGCATCTTCTGTCAAAAATTTTTGCGAGATTCCTAGAATAAAACCATTTTTCTGTCAGATTCATACAAGATAACCATTTATCCTGCCAGATTCTTACAAGATTGCTACTTTTCTGCCAGATTCCTACAAGATAACCGTTTTTCTACCAGATTCGTACACGATAACCATAGTTCCGCCAGATTGCAGCCAGATAAAGTGATCGTTTTTCAGCCAGATTCCCACAGACTATCTACTTTCCTAACAGATTCGTAAAAAAATTAAATTTTGTCTGGCTAAAATTTCAACGCATTTTCTTCTGCTCTTCTTTTGTTATATAATCAGTTCGTCGCATTTTATAAGTGTACTGCATTCATTATAACGTTATTTGTAATGATGATGCAATAAGAAAAAGTTCGAATAAATAACTACTTGCTTTTTAAGAGCCAGAAAAACTGTTATCTGGAGTCGATAAAAAAACAACTAAAAACATACTCTAGACGCATTATATAAACATTTTGTCAAGCAATGTTTAGTAATTTTCAAGTGTTTGTTTGCTCTTTTATTCAATCAATAAAGCATTTGTACTAAAAATAAATTTCATAGAAACTGAAATGAGCGGTTCAAATACTTTCAAACAAAGGAAATAAAGGCTCAGTAGGAACAAAATTTTTTATTATAATCTGAATCTTGCAAGATGACCATTTTCTGTCCGAAATTTGCGAGACAGCAATTTTGGCAGAAATGGCCAGATGATCATTTTTTGGCAGAACCTGCCAGATAATCCGGTTTTTGGCAATATTTTACCAGATAATCAATTTTCTGTCTGATTTTGGAAGATAACCACCTATCTGCCAGAATTTGACAGATTCCTGCAAGATAAACATCTGGTCTCGACTAGGGTTATCTCTCTCTCTCTCTCTCTCTCTCTCTCTCTCTCTCTCTCTCTCTCTCTCTCTCTCTCTCTCTCTCTCTCTCCCAAGGTTGAACTGCTTGATTCCTACTCTGACCTACTCATTTTTTTCTAACAATAGTTTTTGAGGTGCGAAAACAAAATCAGCCAAAAAATCAGCACACTAATGCTTCTTCAAGCAAAGTTTTGTATCTGTACTATAGTGTGCTTTTTTTATGTTTCTTTTTGTCTTTCTGTATGAAATTGTATCCAGGTGCAATTCTTTTTAAGGTTGTGGTTATTTCTGAGCATTTGAGATTTCGTACGACGCCAGAAGTACACTGGGACTGTGGTTCACATTCTGTTCACATCCTCATCTACAGCCGATCAGGGATGCGAATTTGGCATGTAAAAATAACTTGACTTGCAATATAAATAGAGTTTGAAGAAATACCAAGAATCATTTGAAATTTTTAGCTTTGGTCATATTAAATCGACATACAGTGTGTATTAATCCCGAAATTGAGATAAGTATTTTAAATATTGATGTGTCTTGTTTTTGTAAAGCAATTTGTGATTGTACCGTTTAGCCAAAACTAGAGCTGTTGTAATTATGAATTGATTTTGAGATTCTCGATCTTTTTTTCTGACGAACACTTCAAAAGTTCCAAAGCAACAGAAACTTTGCTTTGTACGAAGTACAGAGTCAATTTTTGCAACTGGCTACAGTGTAGCCAAAGACACTTTGAACATTGACGTCAACGAAACCAATTCACTAGAAAATTTGTTTACCATTTTTGACAGAATGAACTTGGGGTCAGAAGTTCAATTAAACAGTACATGTTGACTGTCGAACTCGTCATAATCTTGTAAAGTCTACTTAGTCAAGAATTTTACCGCAAACTAAAGAAATAAGGTTTTGATTTTCACGTTTTTGAGATGTTTTGTTCTCCTCATAGAAAACTCCTCTCAGAGGGCAGCAAAGTCATTAGACTACCATTAGGGGTTTTTATGTTCCTTTAGGGTACTCACCAATGTTGTGAAGAATATTTATTGAGACCATATACAAAAACCCACCTCAGTATAGGACTTAATCTTATCTAGGTTGTGAGGTATATAAAGCACAATATTGTAAACAGTAGCACGTTTGAATGAATCGAAACCCATATCAAATTTTGTAGAATAACCCCAGTTGAGATGTCGAATTTTAAAAAGACCGTGGTCGACCAATATCGGGTATAGAAAGAACGTGGTCGACCAATGTTGGGTATGAAATGATTTTAGGTCGACCCTAATAGTCTTGGTCGGCTTTAGGTCGACCCTAATGGTCATGCTCCACTTTAGGTCGAACGATATGGTCATGGTCGACTTTCAACTAATGCGTTTTTGCATATAATGTATTTGCAAGTGTTAATGGTTTTGCTTCAGTTGGCAAAAACTGTTGGCCAAGTACAAAATTTCTTTTTTAAAAAATCTTTGTTCAAGCCAAAATATTGTCCTTCTATTTTACATCATTGAGATGTTTCTAGTGCAATTGATTTTATCTTTACACATACGGAGTGCTCAACACTGGGATTTAAAGAACCCATGAACCCCTAAAATTGCTCCAAATATTTGGTAAAAAAGACACCTATGAAGTAGACTTGAGGTCGACCGTACTGTATATGAAAAGAACATTGGTTGACTTATGAAAAGACTATAGGTCGACGGTATCATCTATGTACAGAATATGGGTCGACCGTTATCCGGGTATGAAAAGACCCTATAGTCGACCAATATTGGATATGAAAATACCGTTTGCCGACTTATGAAAAGACTCTAGGTCGACGTTACTAAGGGAGGCGACCGTGTATTTAAGGTAGGGAAACTACCCCCAATGTCGACTTTATAAGTCTTTTTAAAAATTCGACCTCTCAACTGGTGAAAATATGATTTCAATCATAACCACACATCTCGAAGGGTCTTCCTAGTAAAGCTTTTCCCCAGGTGTGAAATGAAACAAGAGGATTGAGTATTGACCACATTCAATTGTGTCACAAAACCACTCCAATAAAGCTACTCTAACAACTTTGCTGTAATTACAGAAAAAATAGTGTTACACTAATTATGTAAAAAAAATTACCACGAGGGCTCAAACATTTCTTGGGGTTAGCTTATCATCTTATTTAAAATCCATTTTTTCTCAGAAATAGGTGAACAAGAGGATTAAAAAACTTGCATCATGAAGTACTGAAAACATTAAACATACCTGAATTCCTGAAAACATTAGAAAAATACGGTGATTCCATAAGTAAAGTGCAGAATTTTTAGATTTGATTTTGGTGCCCAAATCAACCTAGCAATCAAATAACTTCACGCTTATTATAGATCTTCGACATTGTACACACTATAGTACAACAAAAGGAGAAAATTATCGAATATTGAGCTCGTTATAAGTGATTTCTGCCCCCCTTTTTTGGCGTCCTGATTTTTTTTGTGGAGGGCACGTGGAATCTATTTGGGGCTAGACGAAGATCCTGATATCAGTTCTCCGGTGAGATTGTTCCTTTTATAATAGTTTTTACGTATTGTTGGCACCACTTCAGATCAGCTAGAAAAGCCATCAGACAGCAAGAAATAACTTTTGAAACTGAAAAAACTTAGAATTTGTCAAAACTCAAAAATGGTCAAAAATGAAAAATTTTACAAGTTGGGACCGAAAATCTGTACACCCCCGATTTTGGGAAGGCAAAACCCGAGCAACCCGAGGTTATGGCAGACGGTTAGGGTTACCTCTCAGCTATTCATGGACCCAATGAACGATATTGCATCAGACCAACAAGTGTGGCTATTAGCACTTATATGGTGCAAAGTTGGCATTTTTCGATATTTTGTTATTTATTGTTAAATTTCTTAAGTTGTTTATTTTATGATACTTTAGATGATCTTTAAAGGTGAAATACCGTACATTCAAGGCTTTTTAGAGCCACGTAATAATAATCCGTGATTATGTCAACAAAAGTAAATATTGCAGTAATTTGACATTTACTATGTAAACAATGACCTAAATCATTTTCTTGATTAACCAATCAGAAATAAGTATCGATGATGTTGTAACTGATAAATACTTGATGATTTCCTTTAAACCAATTGTTTGATTAGTGAAACCGTATTGTAATTAGAACCATTAGAAACTGTTACCAAGAGCAGTTGGCAATCAGATAGACTAAAAATTGATTCTTTAACAACTTTAGTCTTTTTTGCTAGGTTTTGCTAGATCTTAGGATCTTGCGAGTTCTAAGTTAGTTGAGTTTACTTAACGAGAAGATAGCAAGATTACTAACACTGGTTGAAGCCTTACAAACTTCAGCACGAGATTGAACCTTGATTATCACTTCGGATTTTCTTAACCGGCGTAATACTCGAGAACCAGGCTGTGATATATTGTTTCCGCTGATATTCTTGAGCAGCCGCAACATTTGGTCCGCCGACCCGGACAACAACAACAGCAGTTACACGAACAGCAACGAATCTTCGATTCAACCTGGTGGACCGAACACAACCAGCAACGATGCCCCGCAAAAATCCCAACAGACACTGGAAGACAGCTGATTGGAAGGCGAGTGGTCAACTCATGACGTTAGAGAAAGTGCAAGCTGACCTACTCAAGTCCTTCTCCAGACACCTCAACGAGCTAGAAGGCTACCTGACACAAAACAAAACAATGACGGCCGAAGGTGCTTATCGATGTTTTTTCGAGACGTACGACAACTTGGAAGACAACCGACAACAGCTGAGGTTACTATTAAAACCAAAGTATTTTGAAAGCCTTGACAATGACACCAAGCGCATGTTAGAAGAAAAGAGTAAAGTTTTGCGATGGGTAGTTGATAAAGATCTCCAATTCTTTGAAGATTGTCGCGCAGTAGTCGTCGACTACCGGAAAGACACATTGCGAGTGTACAAATTATTGGGAGATTATGTTCCAATCGAGAACGAATTGTCAGAACTCGAAAAGAAACTGAAAGCAGAAAATTTAAGCGAAACCTAAAAACAGATACTGTGTGATCAGGCGGAACGGTTATTAGAAAAGCTAGATGAAGCTTTCGCAGAAGTTCTTCGAATAATAAGGACAGCAGCTTGTCCCCATGAGTTTGCGAGTTTCATTAATGCTAGGAGTCACTTTCAAGACTTGATCAAACAGTACAGGCTCAGCAAGGATTGTGGAAACCAAACATCGTTAGTGTCAACTACAGCGACTGGCGACGAAGACCCAAACGACGAAACTGTAATTGATACAGGTAATGGAGCCAACGAAAACGCCGAGGAGAACGCCGAGGTCTCTTCCAAGCATTCTGCTACACATGGAAGCAGAAAACAACCCAGTATCGCCAACTCGCGATCATCAAAAAGGCGACAGATCGAAGAAATGGAGCTCGAAAACCTAAGAGCAAAGAAAGAAACAGAGCAACGACTGCGAGAGCGCCAGTTGGAGTTAGAGCAGGAGCGTGACGAAATAGACCTTCGTCGCCAGCAAGAAGAGTTACGTTTACAACAGCAACAACAACAACAACAACAGCGGCGAGAACAATAGTAACAACAACAACAACAACAACAAGAACAAGAGTTACGTCTAAAGATGCAACAACAAGAAGATGAACTGCGTCTTCGACAGCATGAGCGAGCACTTGTAAACGAAAGAAAGAAAGCAGAGGAAGAAGAAGAAAGACGTATGGAACTTGAGCTGAACAAAGGAAGCTCAAGAGCATCTGGATCAGCGGCAGATGAGATTGAAAGTGTTGGATCAAAACGAAATCACGAAAGAACAGCAGGGTGGGCAGAATCAGGGGCTCAACAGTCTGTCCATAGACGGCCACTATCCCCAAATGTTGTTATCGACCCTCCAGCGAATGTCACCAAGGACAGAGCTGACAAACGTTTCAGCACCTACCCGAAAACTACCCCACTGTTCCAACCGGGTGAAAGACTTTTCTCAAGGCAACTGACAGAGCCGAGCATTCTCAAGAAACCAGAAATACCTAAACCAATTAGAGCAACGGACCCACCAGCACCGCCGTTGACAAGGACGACGTTTCAGCAGCAGGGAACGTCAGCAGTTCAAGACAGAAACAGGAGTCAGAGTCCCGTTAACAACCTTCGAAACAGGTCTGCCGAGAGCAGAAACAGGAGCACAATGAATCACACCACTCCCCAAGTCATCTACCAACCAGTACCAAGCAGTGTTGCCAATGGCTTGCCAAAACTAAAACTGACTGAGTTTTCAGGAGATCCTCCGGAGTGGCCAGAGTGGTCAGGTCTCTTTGATGTTGTTGCTCATCAAAAGCAAATCAGCGATACAAAAAAGATGCAATACCTCAAGACCAGTCTCACGGGTCAAGCAAAAGCCGCTATATCGGGAATGGGATTCTGCTCACAATCATACTATCATGCTTGGGATATACTCTGTGAGAAGTATGGCAGATCAGATTTCATAGTCAACGCGCAATTCAAGAAAATACATACTCATCCTCCAGTTCTACATGACGATTCAACGAGCATCGTCAAATTCGCAAATGTGGTTACAAACGTGGTAAACACTTTGACTCAACTTGGATACACATCCGACCTAGAATCAGAAGGAGGGCTAAGTTCAACAACGAGAAAACTTTCTCCATAACTGATAGAACAGTGGTTGCAGTATATGCAAGACCGTAGACCACTGAGAGGTAACCTGATTGTTTTCAAAGAATGGCTTGCCTCCAAAGCTGTAATTCATGAGAACTTGTTAGCACAGACGAACTCGTCGTTTGACAGATACAAATTTCAAAGCCGTGATAAACCGAATACGAGTACCCATGCTTCAAACGCTGAAGAGTCGAGCAAACCCAAGACTATTGAATGTCCCTTCAGAGACGGACAACATCCTATTTGGACGTGTGAAAAGTTTAAATCACTGAAAGTAAATGAACGCCGAGAGCATGTCCAGAAGATTCGACTGTGCTTCAATTGTTTCAAACCAGGCCACATGTCGAAGGACTGCAAAAGCAGGACATGTAGTGTACCCAGCTGTGGAAGGCGACACAACACGCTTTTGCACAGCGACCTACCG
Source organism: Convolutriloba macropyga (assembly GCF_964194025.1). Classification (NCBI taxonomy): domain Eukaryota; kingdom Metazoa; phylum Xenacoelomorpha; order Acoela; family Convolutidae; genus Convolutriloba; species Convolutriloba macropyga. Next base: position 1,231,105 of record NC_134480.1, read on the forward strand.
AAGAAGGAAACTACAAAGAATGTTTCAGATGCTACAACGGCAGTAGCAACTAACATCGCCCAAGGAGGACTTCCAGTGGTACGAATCAAGCTGACAAACAGAGATTTAAGCCTAAATGTACTAGCAACGTGTGATTCAGGATCCTCGATCTCATTTGTAGACAAATCTGTGGTGTCTAATCTTCAACTTCAAGGCAGAAAAGCATCTCTATCAGTAGCAGGGATCCATGGCTCACAAGATGTCAAGACTGAAATAGTGCCGACAGCTGTTTCAGCGTGTGAGAAGTCTCGACCAATGACAACAGTGCAATTCTATGTGCACGAAAAACTGAAATTGGGTGACCAGAGTGTAGAGCTGCAAGAGTTGAAAGACCGCTACCCACATTTGAGGAACTTGCCAAATCAGAGCTACAATCTAAACGATGTTCAAGTGATTCTTGGACAAGATTGGTACGATATTCATCACCCTTTTGAATTCAAGAAGTCAGAAGACAAAGCTGCACCATGGGCAGTGAAATCAAAAATCGGCTGGGCCATAAGTGGTCCGCTACCAGCGAATCAGGCAGCAACTCTTGCCACAACAGCAACATCAATTGCAGATGACAAACTAGCAAACCAGTTGAGTGAGTGGTGGGATATCGAGTCCTACGCATCAAACTGCGATGTCACCGGAAATTCAAAGGAAGAGCAACGAGCAATCAAGACGTTGGAGCAAACCACGCGATTCAACGGTGAAAGATATGAAGTAGGACTTCTGTGGCGAGAGGACGAAGTGAAGTTACCAAACAACTTTTACTCTGCATTGGGGCAGCTCAAGTCCCTAGAACGACGCCTACAGAAAGACGAGACGCTACGAAAGCGCTATCAGAAACCATTGACACGGATGTCAACACTGGGTACGTTCGGAAAGTAGATCAAACAGAACTCAATGAAACTCGAAACAGGCTACAATGGTATTTACCACATCATCCCGTCAGAAACCCGCACAAACCCGAAAAAGTCAGAAGAGTGTGCAATGCAGCAGCAAAGTATCAAGGTATAGCCCTAAATGACAAACATCTACCTGGGCCAGACCTGCTGCAGATTTTGATCGGAATTATTTTTCGTTTCCGAGAACAACAAATAGCTTTATCAGCCGCCATAGAAGCAATGTTTCTTCAAGTTGCTGTCCCGAGCGATAACAGCCGATGTTTACGATTTCTCTGGCGAGAAGATCCAGAGCAGAGAATAGAAGTCTATGAGTACACAAGACACGTTTTTGGGGGCGAAGAGCTCGCCGACTTGTGCAAATTACGCTTTGCACCAAAAGGCGAAAGATAACGCGAAAGAAGACGAAATTCTTGTCAAAGCGGTTCAGCGAAACTTTTACATGGACGACTTCCTAAATTCAGTCAGAACCCCTCAAGAAGCAATCTAAATCTACCAGAAAGTCAGAGACATCCTCATCAAAGGTGGATTCAATTTGACGAAATGGATAACAAGTGACGATGAAGTCAAATCACAGATCCCAGAGACAGACAGGTCAATGAAAGTTGTGAAAACGTTCGAAGCAGAACCACAATCCTAGGACTCAACTGGAATGTAGACACAGATAGTCTCATAGTCTGTCGTGGAACTGAGCAAGAAGTTCCAGCAAAAATAACACAGAGAATTGTCCTATCCTTTGTCTCAGCAGTGTTCGACCCACTTGGGATTCGTTCATCCGTTACGATAAGAATGCGTTTCGTACTCAAAAACTTTTGGGCAGCAATGGGACAAGCGTGGGGCAAAGATTTGTAAGCACAACACTCAAAACTGTTCAGTAATTGGTGTTCTGAGTTGAGAGAATTTAGAACGTTGTCAATAAATCGAATTTATTTTGAAAACGTATGCACAAACCTCAGACTTCACATCTCTACAGATGCAACAGAGGAAGCGATATGCATCGTGGCATATCTGCAAGATATAGCAACGTTGAAACTCACCTATGTGATAGGGAAATGCCATGTGGCACCTATCAGACATATGACGATACCGAAGTTAGAACTCCAAGCCGCAGTTTACGGAGTTCGTCTCAGAAAGCAGATTCTAAACGAGCATGATGTCAGAATTTAAAAAAATCTTTCATTGGACCGACTCATCAACAGTGCTACAGTGGCTACAGGCAGCGCACAAGAAACAACAAGTGTTCGTTGCTAACAGAGCAGCGGAAATACTGGAAAACTCATCGATGGATCAATGGAGACACGTCAAAGGTGTCGAAAACCCTGCCGACATCGGAACCCGAGGAATGCCCATCGAAGTCCTCAAGGAGTCCGTATGGCTAAACGCGCCGGCATGGCTCCAGGCAAATGAAGAAAATTGTCCGAAGCCGTGGTGTCAAGTGAACGAACTCGAACCTGAGCAAGTTACGAGTACTGTAGCAACAGAAACAAAGCTAGAACAACTATTTGACTTGAAACGATACAGTACTTTCATCCAAATTAGAAACTTCATTGCCTACTGCATGAGGTTTAAGACAAAGCAGAAGGGTACCCTCAAAGCAGACGAAATTCATCAAGCAGAGCAAATAATATTTCGATTTGTTCAAAACGAAAGCTTCCCGAATGTTTCGAAGTCTATAGCAAGCAGCAGAGAAATCTCCAAAACTTTATAAATTGCCAAATTGTCACCCTTCATAGAGGAAGATGGAACAATTAGAGTGAGAGGCCGACTGAAGCATTCAAACCTTGACTACAATGCAAAACATCCTATATTGTTAACAGCAAAACATCCAGTTGTACAACTTCTGTTGGAAAGAGCGCATCGAGACAAACTACATGAGGGCACAGAATACGTGAGAAACATGCTCCAATAAGAATACTGGATCATTGGGCTGAGAAATGCATTAAGAAAAATCAAAACAAGATGTATCAAATGCAGACACAGAAACGCCAACCCGATTCATCCACCGATGGCAGATCTACCCCGAGAACGACTTGATGAACATGTGTTCCCATTCACCCATACCGGAGTCGATTACTTCGGACCTTTTGAAGTGACGTTCCTACGACGTACCTTGAAGAGATGGTGCTGCCTTTTCACTTGCCTGACAACCAGAGCAGTACACATCGAAGTCGCACAGTCATTGGACACCGAGTCATGACTAGCTGCAGTGACAAGATTCATTGCAAGATGTGACTACCCAAGTACCATCATAAGTGACAACGGAACAAATTTTGTTGCAGCAGTCAATGAGCTGAAATCATTCATGAACGAGTGGGACAAAGCAAAGATTGAGAGTGACTTAGCACAGAAAATGATTGTTTGGAAATTCAATCCTCCCGGAGCTCCTCACTTTGGAGGAATCTGGGAAAGACTGGTTCAAAGTTGCAAGAAGGTCATGATTGCAATCTTGGACAACCGAAGCCTCACCGACGAGGTACTCAGCACAACAATGTGTTTTGTAGAGCAGACTCTCAACGCAGGACCCCTGAAAGCACTAAGTGACGACCCTGAAGATTTGACAGCACTCACACCTAATCATTTCTTGCTAGGACAAGAGAACGCGAGTGCACCTTTTTAGGCCATCCAGTAAACGCTACTATGACCTGAGAAAATCTTTCAAAACGGCTCAAGCATATGCCGACATGATCTGGAAAGAATGGACTCGTGAATATCGTCCACAATGGAACCAGAGATCGAAGTGGTCAAAAGAACATGGGCAAAACCTGAAAGAAGGCAAGTTAGTGCGGCTAGTAGATGACTCTGTGATACGCTGTGAATACAAATTTGGACGAATCATTGAGATCTTCACTAGCAACGACGGAGTTGTGAGATCAGCGAGAGTCAAAATGGCACATGGAGAGCTAAACCGGCAAGTCGTGAAGTTAGCGCCAGTATTCTACGATGGTGTTTCCGAGATCGAAAACAGAGACGGCGATGTTGGCGCCACTTCAAATAAGCTAGAAAAGCCATCAGACAGCAAGAAATAACTTTTGAAACTTAAAAAACTTAGAATTTGTCAAAACTCAAAAATGGTCAAAAATGAAAATTTTTACAAGTTGGGACCGAAAATCTGTACACCCCCCGATTTTGGGAAGGCAAAACCCGAGCAACCCGAGGTTAAGGCAGATGGTTAGGTTACCCCTCAGCTATTCATGGACCCAATGAACGTTATTGCATCAGACCAACAAATGTGGCTATTAGCACTTATATGGTGCAAAATTGGCATTTTTCGATATTTTGTTATTTATTGTTAAATTTCTTAAGTTGTTTATTTTATGATACTTTAGATAATCATTAAAGGTGAAATACCGTACATTCGAGGCATTTTAGAGGCACGTAATAATCATCCGTGATTATGTCAACAAAAGTAAATATTGCTGTAATTTGACATTTACTATGTAAACAATGACCTAAATCATTTTCTTGATTAACCAATCAGAAATAAGTATCGATGATGTTGTAACTGATAAATACTTGATTATTTCCTTTAACCCAATTGTTCGATTAGTGAAACCGTATTGTATTTAGAACCATTAGAAACTGTTACCAAGAGCAGTTGGCTATCAGATAGACTAAAATTTGATTCTTCAACAACTTTAGTTTTTTTTGCTAGGTTTTGCTAGATCTTAGGATCTTGCGAGTTCTAAGTTAGTTGAGCTTACTTAACGAGAAGATAGCAACATTACTAACACTGGTTGAAGCCTTACAACCTTCAGCACGAGATTGAACATAGATTATCACTTCGGACTTTCTTAACTTCAATCAACAAAATTAAAGTTACAGTCCTTTAATACGTCCAAACGACTAATTATTTCTGCTAGATCGTTAGTCAATCGAACCCTGTGAAGAAGCATGCCGGCGTAAAACTTGAGAACCAGGCTTTGATATATCGGTTCCGCTGAGATTCTTGAGCAGACGCGACACGTACTGGTTGCGGCGGTTGCCATAGACTTCATTCATCTGGAGTCACGACTTTTGTCCCATCCCCCACCCACCAAGTAAGCTTCCTGTGGTGGCTGTCCCCCCAAATTTTCCGGGGCGGTTTGTCTGTGAAAACAATTGTCTAATTTTTCTCCAAATCACGTTCTTCATTCACAAGTCGGAAAAGGAAAAACAAAAAGATACCAAAAAAGTGAGTTTTGCTTGCGGCTCTTGCAATTTAAACCGCAGAGATTATGGTTTCAAGATAGACCATGCGCAACACACTTAGCTCTGAGCAAGCTGATCAGCTTGATACAACAGAAGAGATCCAGACAAATTTTACATCCGCCGAGTTCAGTGATAGCGAAAAACATGAAATACACGTTGAGTATTTCATCCATATGACACTGAAATCTGGATTCCTGGTCACGATAAAAACATACAAAGCAAAAAGTTGCTGGTCACAGAAAACAATTGACTAAGAGTCCTTTATGTGAATTGGAATAGAAAATATGACACCACTTTTAACTCTCATTCAGTTTGGATTTATCTGCAATTGGTAGAAAAACGCAAGCAGCATACAGTTATGACCGATGAGGTAAACGACTTGATACAAAACGCTTTTGAACATCCCGCGCAATTTAGATTTGAGTATTCATCTAGTAGTTTATTATAAGATTTAGCGAGTCTTAATCTAGGTGACAATAATCATGCAGATAATGTTTTATCAGATGCAGTGAAAGAATCTTTAATGAAAGAAATTTTTCCGCTCAAAAACACAAATAACAGCGTGCCTCATGGGAACGAAGTGTTTTGGGACGATAGATGGAATACTGTTTGCACACGCAAATGCAAATTTTATAGATTGTCGACGAGAAAAATTGGTAAAATGTATTTCGAGGTGCTAAATTGCGAACTTTAAAGGTTCCTGTATTCAAATATTCCATCAGAGCGGCCTCTGGTTCTTTTTGGCTATCACGCTCTACAAAGACAACAAAGTGAGACACTCCAAAGATGAAAAAATAACAATTGAAAATAAGATGAAGGAGTGGTCGGTTGAAAATTTTCATTCTCTTGTTCTGTCTTATAAGAAATGCTTTCAGTTCTCGAGCAAAGCTGTGAGAACTCAAAAGAGCGACCCCGAGGAGAAACTCCGAGCGGTTGCAAAATGGCTTAAGAGGGGAACATCAAAAACGCAACAAGGTGCCTTGCAGATAAAAACAAAACGAGTGTTCTTAAGCCTTCTGATTTAATAGACGGAAGAACGGTAGCAGAAATTCTGCAAGAAAAGCACCCGAAAGCTTAACCATTATTTGAGGAGACATTCAACATATCAGAACTTCCTCCTCTAGAAAAACTGAATATAACAAGTAGTACAATTGAATTTACAAGCCTGGAAACTTTTCGGTAGCTCAGGACCCTCTTGATCAGACGCCAACCACTGGTTTGATGCGTTAATTAGGTTTGACCTCGAAAGCTCCAGATTGAAAGACTTAGTTTCTAAGCTAAGTAATTTGATAGCAAAATAAATCATTTCGTGGCTTAAAATCAAAGCCTTGTTCTCATGTTGACTTATTGCATTAGATAAACAGCCAGGAGTCAGACCAAACGTCATTGGTAAAACTTTGCGAAGATTAATCGGTAAAGCAGTAGCTGACTTAACTGCTGATGACTTGGCGTATGCGTTTGGAGCTGAACAACTTGCGGGTGGAGTGTCATGTGGAAATGAGGGATCGATTAATGGACTTCGAGTGTTGTTTGAGAAAAAATCCTCCAATGGTTTCGGTCTATTGCTGCTTGACACGAAAAATGCATTGAATTCTGCCTTCAAAAAGAGTTCCCCTAAAAAAGAAGTTCCGCCTTCAAAACGCTAGAACCCTTTGGTACAGAGCTTCCTTTTTTCTGTACAATAGTTACCAGGAAAGCTCTAAACTTGTGCTGAGCAATACTGACGTCTTTATCCGCAGCGAAGAAGGAACAACTCAAGGTGACCCTCTTCCAATGCTGTTTTATGGTTTTCCTCTATTTCCTTTAATCGAAGTTGCACAACCCGACGAAACATAAACAAAATTTTTATGCAAATGACGCCGCGGCTTGCGGAAAATTCGATGACTTAAAACAGTGGCTGCAACAAACAGTTGATGAGGGGCCGAAGTATCGATATATCCTGAGCCAAAAAGAGCGTCCTTATTGTTCATCCGGACTATGTTGATGAAGCAACGCGTTGCTTTGAGCAAACCGGTTTGAAAAATGTAACTGGAAAACGTTATCTTGGAGGCTTCATTGGCCATGAAACTTTTTGTTCACTAAACTATGAAAGATTTTGTTCACGAAAAAAAAAATCGGAAATTGGTAGGCTAAGATTCAAATTTTGAGCGCTGCAGCCAATTTCTGCCCTCATGAGGATTTCTCGGTGTTCACTAATTCAGTCCAGGCCGAATGGAGTTTTCTGATGAGAGTGGTCCCAGGTTGCGATGAATTTTTGAAACCACTAGAAGACTCAATAAAAAATCAGATGATATCAACCATAACTAACATTTATAATGTGAGTAATCCCCAACGTAGCATTTTCAGTTCGTCTGCTAAGAATGGAGGATTAGGTATTCCACACCCAGTGTTAAAAGCGATTGAGCAGTTTGAAATGTCCAAGAAAACATTTTCACTAATTTCGGATTCTGTTTTGAATGGAAAGACATTGGACGTCGACGCACACAAAACGCACGTTCGCAGCAGCAAACAAAGTTTTCAGCTGGAAAATGAGTCCCGGCAGAGCAACACATATAAGGGTTTGTTAGAACAAGCATACTCATCAGAGAGAAAAAGAATGGAGCGGAATTTCAAAACGGGCGGGAAACTCTTGTTGGTTAACATCAAAAGTGTCAGAGAGGGACAATTTTGATTTGTCGAAAAACGAATTCCAGGATTCCATGGCGATAAGATACGGTATACACCTAACAAACCTCCCTGTGAAAATTTGGACGGCTGTGGTGAAGATTTCCATGTTCAGCATGCCCTATTCTGCAAAAGGAGGCCTGATCACACAAAGGCATAATGAAAATAGAGATTTATTGGGAGACTTATCGTACTTTGCATGGACGTACACTCAAAAAGAGCCAGTAATTCGCAAATATTCAGAGGCGTTAAGAGCCGATCTTCTCATAAGAGGTTTCTGGGGCCCGCAAGATACTGCCTCGTTTGATATTCCTGTCACAAACACTTAGACAAAATCTTACAGTAAGAGAAATCCAGAGGATATGTTGGAAAGCTGCGCTGACGAAAAGAGGAGATAATACTACGACGCTTGCCAGGAAAAAGATACAGCTTTTACTCCGTTAAATTTCAGTGCTGACGGCATGATGGCCAGAGAGAGCAAAATTTTTCTCAGAAGACTGGCGGACGGACTGGCTTCTAAGTGGGAAAAACCCTACAGCTTTTTCATGATTTGGGTCAAACTGAGATTGAATTTTGCAATCTTAAAGGCTTCAAATCTGTGCATAAGAGGAACTAGATCTAAACGGAGATCGTTTCGCTATGAAGATGGAGCTTTTATACCTTTAAGAAATATGTTGACGTTCCAGTTGTAATCGGATAAAAGTTATCAAATATTTATCACGAAACTTGAGAGGGCAGCGTACTTGTAGATTAAATGTCTGCTGGCATGGATTCAAAAATCTTTTTTATAGGTCAGCCAATCAGCAGGGACAACAAATTTTAACGCCAATTATTAGCGCTCTGATGTTTTGTCACCCAATGAGTGGGGGCATCAACTTAAAATCAAATTGATGATGTTGCGAGCAACTTCAAATGGGCTCATTTTGAAAAGGTCATCAACCCAAAAAACTCCATTATGTATCCAGAAGAAAGCCCTCTTGCTAAGTTGATGCCTAAGATCACAAGTTTTTATTCTTACCTGACCTAAATGGGGGGAGAACAAAAGCATATTGTAAGACGCCTATTTCTTGTGAAGAAAAGAAACGGACTGCTGATATTAATTGGCAAGTTAATTAATAATTGATTTTCACATAAGCTGTAATCAGGAGTCTTTAGTAGCAGGAAGTTTTGAAGTAGACTCATCCCAACATTTAAAAAGCCAATTTTGATGTAGCTATTTTTGTTTTGAAGAATTACAAATGGTGTCTCAGGAGTAAATTGATTTTAGTATGATATATTAGGCAACTTTACTTTGAAACGTTTTCAATTGCGATAAGTTCCTTTTTTCACTAGCTCTTCAATTTATTGTGAGCTGCTCGCTATCTGGCTCATCATCCTCTATTTTTTTTCAATTCTTATTCAAATGCTTCCAGGAATTTTTGGCTGAGAAAGTATAAATATAGCACAGTTTTTTATTCTCTAAACATGCACGTGTATTCACACAGTTCGATAATTCAAAGTCTCTATTTCAAACAAGGTATATGCTTAAATAACTGGACGATTCAGGAAATTTTTATTGGTGAGGTTATGGTGGTACGCAGAAGCCGCAGCTGTTTTGATTATCAACTTAGTGTTGTTTGATTTTGGGTGGCAAATATACGTAGTAAATCAGCTTATATAAATAGTGTAATTTGTCCGCAAAAGCTTGATCTGGATGTGTGAAATTAGCTCAAAGTTAGCGCAAGTGCTTTCTCACTTTTAACTTTCCGAGTCATGCTGAAACCCCTCCTTTCGAGCTAGGTTTCACCAAGAAGATATGCCGGAAAGGTGAGTTTTTTTCTTATTCCAAGCGATTTTGTCAAAATATCTGCAGGCATGTTTTCTGTAGTCAAATATGGCAGTTCAAGCTTCTGGTTTTCTACCAGTTCTCGCAAAAAGTGCAGTTTTATGGCAAATCATTTAGTTTTTCCATGATGCATAGAATGTTTACTTAATGCAGTACAAGCCTGATTATCAACAAAAATTTCAGAGGTAGTTTACAGAAAATTCCTAAGTCCTCTAGGATTCCACTTTGGTGGATGGCTTCTTTACTCGCTTCAACAACAGAGTCAAATTCTGCTTCAGCAGTTGATGTTGCTACAGTCTTTCGGGCCTTACAACCCCAACTTAGTGCTCCAGACGACTCACTTAACTTAAAACAAAAACCTGAAGTTCTCCTCCTGTTATCTATGTTCCCTGCCCAATCAGCATCAGATAAATTCAACAAATCCAGATTCTGAACCTTACGGAAAGTTAAAGTCTGATTCATTGTTCCGCTTAGGTATCTAAGAACACGCTTGGCTGCTTATCAATGAACTTCTCCGGATTTTCAACAAACGAACTTAGAGCATTAGCAGCAAATCCAAATTCGGGTCTACTCGACAAAGCTAAATAGTTAAGACAACCTATCAAACTTCGGAAATTAGTTTTGTTCATTCTAAATTGCTACTCACTCCCCCCCTGAGGACAATAATTTTTTTGAAAGTTTACTATTTTCTTCTAATGGTGTGCCTATTGGCCTACAATCGTTCATTTTGGTAGTCTCCAAAACCTTTTCTATGTTTTTTTCTTGGCTAATTTTTATTTCCAATGAGGTCCTCTCAATTTTCATTCCTAAAAACCACGTGAAATCTGAATAATCACTAATTTTAAATTTAATGGAAACTTCAGCGTAAAATCAATCACAAAAATTTTCAGAAATGCCACAAACTATTACGTCATCTACCCACAACCAAAGGAAACCAATTATTTTTTCATCCTGTTTTTTTATAAACGAATATTCGTCCTGAAATGTCCATTTGTTTTAACTGATAATCGTTACCAATAGCCAGAGACATCAAAATTCTAATGATGGAAAGTCTGGTTTTAGGTGAGTGTGTTTGATTAAAATCTTTTCCGAAAACTTTGCTAAAACTTTTTGCAACAAAACGAGCTTTATAGCAACATATATCACCATCAGAACCGAATTTCAAAGCAAACTGCCATCTAATTCCTACTGGTTTTTCCTCACTTTTCACTAAGGACTAAACATTGTTTTCAATCAAAGAGTCCTACTCATTTTTCATTGCTTCAAACCAAATTGGATTTTGCAAAGCCTCATCAAAATTTTTTAGAAGCAAAGGATCGATAGCCAGTTGACTCAAAAAAAACTTCATTTGAATCGTTATCAATGTCTTCGACTAACTTTTGTGTTTTCTTCTGTTTTAAGTAAAATTCATTTTCAGGAAATCTTACGTTTCGTGAGTTTCGGTTTTTGCGTTCTCCTTTTTCGTCTTCAAACGCAATCAAATAACATTTACTATTACCAGAATTCCCAAGAAAAATTCCTTTTTTTATGTTTGATCTAATTTTTTGCAAATTGGTTTTTCAATATGCATAAATGCCACACAACCAAAAAGTTTGACGAAAGATAAGTTAGGTTTTTCATTGTACATCATTTCAAAAGGTGTTTTCTCATGAGCTGAATGCAAAAGCGTTTTTTTGACGTAAAAAGCCATGTTCAAAGCAAACGTCCAATTTTTTTGTCCAAGCAAGAGCTGTCTAAGAAACAGCGAGCCATAGCAACGGAAATTACCCAAATTCTTTCAATTTTTCCATTTTTTGTGGAGTATATGGAGCAGAGTTTTCAAAACGAATTCCTTGGTTTTTACAATAGCGCTTAAACTCTTTTGAAATGTATTCTCCACCTCCATCATAAACTAAAGGTCTTCGTTTTCCAACCTCAGCACAAAACTGTTTAAACTTATCCAAGACCTCGTCTGTTGTTTTCATGAAGCAAACTTATGAGAAACTTGGGAAACAACTGAAACTATCTACAAATCCAATGGCATAACAATGGCCGTCAACAGCTTCAAGAGAAATTTTTCCAAAGACATCTGGATGCACAATGTCCAAAATTTTTTTCGCTCTTGTCATGCAATGTTTGGGAACAGGCTGTTCTTTTTTGCTTATTTAGCTCAAAAAATTCACAACTCTAAATTTTTGAATCACCTATTTTCATACCCTCAACACATTCTGGCAGACGTTTCAAATCAGAAAAATTGTTATGACCCATCTTTGCATTGTAGACTGTCAACATTAAAGCAATTTTCATTAGAACAAGGAAAAGTTTTCCAAACAAACATTCCATTTTCAACTTCAAAGGAAATGAGACTTCATTAATAACAAGTTTAAGTTTTTCACCGAAAGAAACATCAACACCCGTTTCTCAAAGCTTTGAAACAGAAATTAAGTTTTTTGAGTTACCAGGTACGAATTAAGCATCTTTTAAAACCTTTTTTTCAATTCTTCATTGATATTTCAGCGATAAACTCAACATCCCCTTTTTCTAATATTGCGGAGTGCGTTTTGTTGGCATTGTGAATTATGCCAGAAAAATTTTCATCCAGGTTGGCGAAAGTACTTTTATCTTTAATCATTTAGTTCGTTGCGCCAGAGTCATGGATAAAATCTTGATATTCAACACAATTCTCACTCGAGAAAAAGCTAAAAGTTTTCTCTTCTTGTTCTTCCGTAACCAAATTTTGACCTCCTTTCGAATTATTTTTTCGTTCGTTTTTCATTGCATGGGATTCAAATTTTTTGTTAGTGAAACAGTTGTTGGCAATATGTCCAACTTCTTTGCACTTCAAACAAGTTACTTTTGAATTAGGTTTCTTTTTGTTAGGTTCCGCTTGTTGAGCACGACAAAATGTTCCAATATTCCCCCTCTTGTGACAATTAAATCAAGTTCAATCATTGGTAAAGAAAACGGAATCTGATTTCGTTGTATTTCTGTCGTTGCGTTTCTCACTTTCAAAATTTATCAATTCAAGTTTAATTTCATCAAAGGTTTTTTTTTACCATATTTTACCAGAGTACAAAAACTTTCAAATTCACGAGGAAGTCCCTTCAAAAGTATCGAGACAAACATTTTTTCACTTATTGACTCATCGACTTCGGAAAGTTTTAACTGCATGTGCTCGGCTCTAGTAATATAGTCTACTATGCTTTCGTTATTGTTTTTTCTCAAGTTTGTTAAATCAGATATTAATTTTGTTAAAATCGGCCTCTCAAAACTTTTAAACCTCTTACACAACACGCTCCAAGCTTCAGACCCTTTTCCCTTATATGGTCGCAAAAATAAAACTGACTTCTTGTCGAGGTACTGAACAAGTTCACACCAAATCGCCATCTGTTTTTCGTCAAAAATCTCTTTTCCCTTTCTATCGGCCCTGTGAAGGTCGTCCCTCGGCGTAGGTATACCCTCTCTATATCCTACAGTGCCGTCAACAATTTTATTCAACTTCAAAACATCCATTCAAGCCACAAACTGTTCAGAAAAATAGACAAAGTCTTCTTCTTTACCGCTAAAGAAAAGCTAATCAACTGTTTTGCAATTCATGTTTAGAAGGTGAGCTATTATTGTGTGTTAAGAAAAGTTTTGAATTTAAAACTGAAACGTTTAAAGAAAATTAAAGTTATAAAATTAAATCTATCCCTACACTCTATCGAACAAACATCATAAACCACTAAATTTAAGAACACAAAACAGGCCTTTCTCTATTCATACATTCAACAAGTTTTCTATTTTCCTTTCAACAGAACTAATTTTTATCCTAATTTTAAAAGCAACAGTATCGTATGTTTTTGGAAAGACACAAAGTATAAAAGTCCTTTAAAAGTAAATAATTGACCGCCAGACAGTCTTTATTTATGAAATTTTACTTTATTTATGAACTTTACTTAAAACTTTTTAATAATAAAGCAGATTTTGCAAAAAATCCTCGCTATACAAAGTAAAACTTTTTAGAACGCAGGGCTTTTCAAAAGCTGAATGAGAAATTCTGCCTACTTAGTATAAAAGACGATCCTTTGTGTTTGAGAATGTAGTATCTTTGACAAAGATGGAGTGGACATTGACCAATATAGCCACTGATTCCCCCAATGGGTATAAGCACGATGAGGACGGATCCTCCAGATAATTTCTCAAACACTAGCTTAAACTTTTCTCTTACGCATGGGCCAACTTTCGCAAAATTCTTTAAGCAAGCTCTCTATGCATCATGTTACTATGCTGTTACTATATTCAACCATATTGCAGGTTTTCATATGTTTCGAATTGTGTACACAATGTTACATGCCCTGCAGGGACTCTGACCAAAATCGCTTTTACAAATTAAATCTGTTTTACAGATCGATTCATCTTTTTTTAAGAAACCGACTCTTTTAATCGACCTTTTAATTTTTGTTTCAATCGACAGTGTTTTGGTTAAATCACGAGTGGTTTTCACACACCCGTAATCAAACTTTGACACGCGCTGGAATCTTTAAATTTGTAAATTTCAAGCATAAAATAAAATCAATAAATTAATAATTCCAAAGTTTGACCTTTTCTCTCTCTCACTGTCTTCTCTCTCTCTCTCTCTCTCTCTCTCTCTCTCTCTCTCTCTTTCTTTCTTTCTCTCTCTCTCTCTCTCTATCTCCCTCTTTCATTCTGTGTCTTTATCGTTCTCCCTCTTTTTCTCTCTCCTTTTCTTTCTCTGTCTTTGACATTCTTTTGACCAGGACACCCTCTCTTTCTCTGTCAATCTTTGTCACTCTCTCTGTCCTCTTTTGTCACTCTGTCAAACAAGCAGGCCACACTTTCTCTTGTCTTGTCTCACTTGTCAGTTTTCTGAGCCCATAACCTATTGGTGAGGCTAGAGGTGTACGCAGAATACGCAGCTGTTTTGATTATCAACATAGTGTTGTTTGATTATGGGTGGCAAAATATACGTAGTAAATCAGCTTATATAAATAGTGTAAATTATCCGCCAAAGCTTGATCTGGATGTGTGAAAGTAGCTCGAAGTTAGCGCATGTGTTTCTCACTTTTAACTTTCGGAGTCATGCAGAAAATTTTCTCAGAGGATGCAGAAAATTTATTGCTTCAGAAGTAATTCCGATTTGTTTCCTATATATATATATAAATATGATTTGTATATACAAATGCAAATTATGTAAAACTAACTCAACTGAAAAGTGTCCTCTAAGAGATAAGTATAGATCCAAACAGATTTCGCAATCTAAAATTTAGAAAACTGTTTCGGCA
>NC_134480.1:1246171-1296171 GCF_964194025.1 Convolutriloba macropyga
ATATTTCAACAACGTTTCTAGCCTATTCTGTATAACATTATTTTTAAATGAAATCTTCTACCTTAGTAAAACAGTTTTCAAAATGATTAAGTTTAAGAGAAAAATCTGCAAGTTTTTCTCTTCTGCCTAACGCATTATGGGGATCTATTATGATTTTTTGATTTGCCTGCATTTGCCTAGTGTGTAATCTCTTTCTCCTTCAAATCTTGTTTTCTGCTTTGTTTGGTGATGTTGCAAATTGACACAGACGGACTCTCTCTCTCTCTCTCTCTCACTCTCTCTCTCTCTCTCTCTCTCTCTCTCTCTCTCTCTCTCTCTCTCTCTCTCTCTCTCTCTCTCTCCCTCTCCCTCTCTCTCTCTCTCTCTCACTGTTCCTCTCTTCCTTCTCCTAAGTCAAGGTAAAAAGCAGAAAGTGAGAGCGTATACAACTACGAGGGGATGCTGGAGTTGAATAGTGGGTTCAATTGTTTTCAATTTATTTCGGTTTTATTATAATAGTTATAATGTAACGGTTTCCTACACACCTCAATTTAGGAAATTTCTAGGTCTCTGTTTTCTCAATTTTGGCGTTTTACGCTCTTCGTCCTGTCATCTTGCTGAATAAAAATCGGCAATAAATCATTAATTTAAGGAAAACAAGTTAGAATTTGATATAATATTATTTGCTACTTATCTACTGGCTTACTCACTTCTAAAACCGTTGTTTTCGGAAAATTTTGTTGGTTTCCGATTTTTGCCCAATTTTGCTCTCCTGGGTTTTTCATGTTCAATTAATGGTGGGTCTCGTTGGTTTCAAATCAGACGAAAGTATAACTTATCACTGAATTCAGTTGAAAGCTAAATAATAATAATATTAAATTGACAAACTTTTTAGCGACTCTTTATTTTTTTTTTGAACTCGGATTGTGATTAGTGGTTTTTTGAGTTGTCAGCAAAAAAATTTCAACAACGTTTCTAGCCTATTCTGTATAACATTCTTAATATGAATTCGTCTACCTTAGTAAAAACAGTTTTCAAAATGATTAAGATTAATAGAAAAATCTGCAAGTTTTTCTCTTCTGCCTAACGCATTATGGCAATCGATTATGATTGTTTTGATTTGCCTGCATTTGCCTAGTGTGTATTCTCTTTCTCCTTCAAATCTTGTTTTCTGCTTTGTTTGGTGATGTTGCAAATTGACACAGACGGACTCTCTCTCTCTCTTCTCTCTCTCTCTCTCTCTCACTCACTCTCTCTCTCTCTCTCTCTCTCTCTCTCTCTCTCTCTCTGTCTCTCTCTCTCTCTCTCTCTCTTGAGCCGTCTCTATATATGTTAGAACAAAGTCTTAGTCGTCTGAGGTACTTAGTGCCCTCGTGTCTAGACACGAGGTCGCATGACCAGGGGGACTATAGCTTTGATCCAATTTATTTAGAGAGCTGAATGGTACGAATGGGTTGAAATTGAAATTAGGATTATAATTTTGCGGATTAACTTGCAGTTTTGTAGAAAACCAAGTTTTCTTCAGTTTTCATGTTTATAATTTTTTTCAGCAGTTTCAATCATTTTTTTCTCCAAATCTTTGTCACCGTTGGCAATTTTTGACACAAGAGATGTTTTTGGTGCAATCTTAAGATCAGAGACAGCAATATCACCCGGTAATTCCAAATTTCCACTATTAATAAGTTGTGTATTGTTCGCTTTCTCAATTTTAAAACTCAGACTGAAAGAAGTGAAATACTGAACTTAAACCTAACGAAGTAGAAGTCAATTTTTTTGGTTTTCAACTTAGTGTCCTTTAGAACATTAAGTTTGGTTCAAAAACGAATATTTCACTTCTTTAAGTCTAAGTTCAATCTTTCAAAGCCCTCCTCCTCGAAGTTTTAGTGACCGATGAAATCGTACTCTGGGTCCTCTAATCTTTGTTAAATTAATACTTACAAATAAGGTAACAAAAAAAGTCCGGTAGCTTCAGAAAACAAGATCATCTAGCGATCAAGCTATTCATACTCACTTAAAATATCGATGGAAATGACTGACTGATCTGTAAAATGTACTGTTTCTTGCAATATGTAGAATAGCCATCAAAAAGGCCAATGAAAGCGTGCCAATGAAGCATTCCAAGAAGAAAGTTTGAGTTGAAGCATACATGACAGCAATTTGCTTCAATTTTCTAAAATCGACAAATGAAGTGAGGCGGAGTGTTGCCTTTGAAAATCGTGATTTGAACCTGCTGAGTGTTGTGAAGGCAGGGTTTCCAGAAAGGAATACAAAAAGTGAGAGTGAATCAAGCCCTGCTTAGTTTGGGCAGAACTTCTGAAACCCCCACCACCATTACCGTTATTCGGCTGGGACGTGCTTTAGTTGGGGGTTGGGGCATGTAATATATAGTAATAGTGACACTATGGTAATAGTGACACTATATTGAAATAGAAGGAACAGTGAATTGGTTTCAGCAGAGAATCATGAGCAAATTGACTGTGCGCTTATCACTTCGCGAGTTGGAAAAGCCCGAAAATCAACAGAAGAAGAACAATTTCCTGAAAGCGTGGAAACGGATCAAACAACTGCCACACACAAACCCAAACTCATTCTGGTCAATTGCAACTTATCACGGGATGCCTTTCAAGAACCATGAGTTCAAAGTGGATTCTAAAAAGGTAGTTAACTGGGGTGAGTTGTCGAAATGTGAATCGACAGTTATTGTCTAAGGGAATTTACCCTCCCAAACGCTAAATTCACGGTCTGAACCTTAATTTTTCTCGCCCTGTTTTGAATCAAAAGACCACAATTTAATTTACATTATATTATTTCAGTTCTGTTTCCTGAACTGACACGCAACAAAAAAGAAAGTCAAAGTTGTGACAAAAAACTTGAGTTTTTAGATTATGTTGAGAAATCGGTCTTATGCTTCATTACGATGCAGAGGTATACCCAAATCGTCATGCGCAGATATGCCCGATGTGTGTATCTCGTGTTCGTTTTTACTATGTTAATACATTGAAAGTGGTACAATATTGCGGAAAATAGCTACTTTGGCAGAAACCGGCAAAATGGAAGGGAGTATCGTATCCCGTGTTCGCAAAAGTGTCCAAATTTTAGCCGCGAAATACAAGTACAAACTCAATAACCTATTTTTCGCGCGAGTCCTATCACGCATCCGTTCAATTTACGTATGATTTTTTGCACGCAATGTAGCTCGATTTCGCATATAATCCGCAATAAAGCCTAACTTAATTACTACTTATTTAATTATGCCTTACTTATTACTACTAGTAGTACTTTATTACTACTTTATTACTACTTATTGTACTTTATTACTACTTATTACTACCTATTAGTACTATTTTTTAATACGTATTCAAATTGGCCAGTCCCACATTGATATACAAAGCCTTTGATGTGCGAGGGATATTTCGGAAAAAATCAATTTTTGTGGTTGCATGTATTTAAAGCAGTTTAAAGTCTTGAAAGCTTCAATTAAATCTTTATAAAAGTGCTTAATGCATGCGCAAAATGAGCGCAAATAATTGATACCTAAATTGAGCGGAAACGTACTACAAGATTTGTTACCAACTTTTCGCACCGAATGTTCTTTTATTTCGCTAAATTGTCGAATCCACTTTTGCGAAAAGTAAGATACAAAGGATGTCATCTAATTTCGTTCATTGTATGTAACTCATTTTCGAGACAATTTTACTAAGGCGGAAACTTTGAGGTATACCTCTGCAACGTAATGTTTGTAGTTAGTTGTGTATTCGGATTCGTTCTGATTTATTGAGCATGGAAGGATTTTTACACTAAAAAAAGATTGAAAAACAATTTTGCTTCATTTTTTGGCGTTTCACGATTTTTTATATAACAATTTCTTGAAGTACCTTCTTCAATAGCTCTTGCGGAAGATGTGACAAAAATACATTATTTTATTCTGAAGAAAACTTTTTGTCCAATCATATTGGATGAATTTTGCACTGTCGTGATAATTGAATCATAGTCAACCATTTTTCCACTGTTTATTGCGTCGCCTCATTCTTTTCATAATGCACAATTTCTAAAACTTTGCACTTTTCTTGCACATATGCTCAAATTTTGTATTTATGTCAATTTTTAGTCTGAGCATCTGGTAATGGCCATCTGTCTTCTGGATCATGCGTACAGTTTTCAATCGTCTGCCGTTTCAATTGTCAATGAGGGATGTTGGCTCTGCCAAGAGTCAACAATAAAGCAGCGTTCCGATCAGAGACTCATCTAAAGTCCGATGACTCTGATCAGAAACAAAAAGTCCAGCCGTTAGCAAATGCCGGTCCCCTCAAGAAGAAGTTTTGATTAACTGAAGACCACGACGTTTTTTGTGGAAAGTTGTCTAAGTTCATCCAATGAGTCAGAAATACAAACTAAGGGGTGTGGTTAAAAAATTTTTTCTCAGAATTGGCTTTTCCTTAGATGATTTTGATACTGCAAACACCAATTTTTATGAAATGGATATATTATAGCAAAATTAAGAGATTTGTTCATAATTAAAATCTTTCTCTGATCAGACTATTATGAGCGCACTTGGGTCTGATCATAGTCTGATTAAGGTCTCTGCAATGGTCTTATATTGATTCTGGACCATGGTATGAAGATGGTTTGATTATAGTCTGTTTAAAATCTGGACAATGGTCTGAATTTGCGTCTGATCATAAGCGCACTATAGTCTGGACAGTGGTCTGGGATCGGTCTGAGCAGAGGACATTTTGGTCTGTAAAGTCTAATCAGAGATCATTTTGGTCTGGAAGGTCTGATCAGAGGTAACTTCGGCCTTGAAAGTCTGATCAGAGGTCATTTCAGTCTGCATAGTCTGATCATAGCTCAATTTGGGTCTGGACCTAAATCTGGGCACAGTCGTTTTTGTCTGCATCAACAGATTGTTCGTAATTGCACCCTCTCAGCCCGTGTTTTCGAGACAATTTTACTAAGGCGGAAACTTTGAGGTATACCTCTGCAACGTAATGTATGTAGTTAGTTGTGTATTTGGATTCATTCTGATTTATTGAGCATGGAAGGATTTTTACACTAAAATAAGATTGAAAAACAATTTTGCTTCTTTCTTTGGCGTTTCATGAGTTTTTGGGAGTTTATATAACAATTTCTTGAAGTACCTTCTTCAATAGCTCTTGCGGAAGATGTGACAAAAATACATTATTTTATACTGAAGAAAACTTGATTTAAATTTTTGTCCAATCATATTGGATGAATTTCGCACTGTCGTGGTAATTGAATCATAGGCGACCATTTTTCCACTGTTTATTGCGTCGCCTCATTCTTTTCATAATGCACAATTTCTAAACCTTTGCACTTTTCTTGCACATATGCTCAAATTTTGTATTTATGTCAATTTTTAATCGGAGCATCTGGTAGTGGCCATCTGTCTTCTGGATCATGCGCACAGTTTCCAATCGTCTGCCGTTTCAATTGTCAATGAGGGATGTTGGCTCTGCCAAGAGTCAACAATAAAGCAGCGTTCCGATCAGAGACTCATCTAAAGTCCGATGACTCTGATCAGAAACAAAAAGTCCAGCTGTTAGCAAATGCCGGTCCCCTCAAGAGGAAGTTTTGATTAACTGAAGACCACGACGTTTTTTGTGGAAAGCTGTCTAAGTTCATCCATTGAGTCAGAAATGCAAACTAAGGGGTGTGGTTAAAAAAATTTTTTTCTCAACAGTTAGGTTTCGTTTTCATTAGCAATATTTTCAGAATTGGCTTTTCCTTAGATGATTTTAATACTGCAAACACCAGTTTTTATGAAATGAATATATTATAGCAAAATTAAGAGATTTGTTCATAATTAAAATCTTTCTCTGATCAGACTATTATGAGCGCACTTGGGTCTGATCATAGTCTGATTAAGGTCTGTGCAATGGTCTTAAATTGAGTCTGGACCATGGTCTGAAGATGGTCTGATTATAGTCTGTTTAAAGTCTGGACAATGGTCTGAATTTGGGTCTGATCATAAGCGCACTATAGTCTGGACAGTGGTCTGGGATCGGTCTGATCAGAGGACATTTTGGTCTGGAAAGTCTAATCAGAGATCATTTTGGTCTGGAAGGTCTGATCAGAGGTAACTTCGGTCTGGAAAGTCTGATCAGAGGTCATTTCAGTCTGCATAGTCTGATCATAGCTCAATTTGGGTCTGGACCTAAATCTGGGCACAGTCGTTTTTGTCTGCATCAACCGATTGTTCGTAATTGCACCATCTCAGCCCGTGTTTTGATTACTCTGCAAAGATGTCTGTAGCATATATAGGTAAAATAGACTGTCAAATTAATATACAGGTTTTTGCAATATCACGTGCAATATGAAGTGCCAGCGAAGTACCTGACAACAAAAACATATTTGGATATAGTTTGAGCTCTATACATGTTATTATAGTTCCTATGCAGTTTTTAATTGCCTATATCTGTTTTATAGCTGCTGAATTTTAAGCTGAGCAGAGCTATATTGCGTTGCTCTTGGTTTTTGAAGAATTTTTGAGTTGTATTGGGGCGCTGCCTTTTTTTACGACTCGAAGAGGAGTATTGGGGAAGTCCTTTTTTTTAATAAATTTTATTCGAGTGAATTTTGAAGCGGGAAATGAAACGCGTGAAAAAAGTTGGATTCATTTTAGCGCTGAACAAAAGTGAAGAACGGAGCGAAAAGAGAGTGGTTTTTGTTCATACCGCTGTTTTTGAGAGAGCGAAAAGTTGATGTGTGAAAAAATTTTCTCAAAGCAAGCGAATTTTTGATGTTTTTGTGCGGCTTTTAAAAGCAGTTTTTTGCAACTTATGATGGTTATGAGGTTTGATTATGATATAATATTAGTTTTAGGCGGGTTCTGTTAGGAATTGAAGGCTTCAAGTAGTTAATTCTGAGTTTATTGCTAATTTTGAGTTTTTTGATCAGTTTTCCTAATTTTTAGGCGCAATTTAATAATTTTTGGCCTGTTGTTTTGTTTTAATTCGTTAGTGGGATTTGAATGGAAGCCTGTTACTTAAGGAATATTCAGCTAACAATTGACTGAAGTTTTATTGATGTAAATCATTCTTTTCTTCGGAAAACTGACAGAAAATTTGAGAAGTTTAAAACCAAAGTTTTTTGGATTTTTTCTTTTTTTAATCTCAGACAAGTTTCTTAGCCTATTATGATTTGCCTATTGGTTTGCGAGATTTTTATTGCTCTAATTGCGAAGGAATTTTATTCGGCTTTATGTTTCATTGTACTACAAAAAAAAACTCATGTTAACAAAACTTAAGTTTTTCATAGTTCTTTTTTCAATTTGTTTTTGAACGCCATTTCTTTTATTCTTTAATTTTTTAGGCTATTTGTGGAGGTTCAGGGTTCACAATAGTTGTTCAGTTGTTTAGTAATAAGGTTGGGCAATTTTCTTTGAGTAGTTTCCGGAATTCTTCCGGCTATTTTTTTTTGTAATCAGTTTTATTGGAGTGATTTTTGAAGCGGGAAATGAAACGCGTGTAAAAAATTGGAGTGATTTTGGGGCTGAACGAATCTTAAGAGCGGAGTGAAAATTGAGTCGTTTTTATTGATACCGCTGTATTTGAGAGAGAGCGAGAAATTGATTTGAGAAAAAGTTTTCTCCAAGCGAGAGAAATATTTTTGTTCACGTGAGGCTTTTAAAAGCAGTTTTTCTTCAATTTTTGATGATTATGAGGTTTGAGTATGATATTGCATTAGTTCTAGGCTTGTTTTGATAAGAATTGAAGGCTTCAATTAGTTAAGTCTGAGTTTAATGGTAATTTGCATATTTTTGATCAGTTTTGCTGATTTTTAGGCGCAATTTAAAAATTGTGGGCCTTTTTTTGTTTTAATACCATAAGTGAGATTTGTATGGAAGCTTGTTATTTAAGGAATATTCAGCTAACAATTGACTGGAGTTTTATTGATGTAAATAATTCTTTTCTTCGGAAAGTTGACAGAAAATTTGAGAAATTCAAAACCATTTTTTTTTTGAATTTTGTTCTTTTTTTTAATCTTAGACAAGTTTCTTAGCCTATTATGACTTGCCTATTGTTTTGCGGGATTTCTATTGCTCTAATTGCAAAGTCATTTTATTCGGCTTGATGTTTCATTGTACCACAAAAAAAACTCAAGTTAAAACAAATCTTAATTTTTCATAGTTTTTTTTTTCAATTTGTTTTTGAACGCCGATTCTGTTATTCTTTAATTTTTTTAAGGCATTTGGGGAGGTTCAGGGTTCTCAATAGTTGTTCAGTTGTTTAGTCATAAGTTTGGGCAATTTTCTTCGAGTAGTTTCCCGAATTCTTCTGGCTATGTTTTTTGTAATCAATTTTATTGGAGTGATTTTTGAAGCGGGAAATGAAACGCGTGAAAAAAATTGGAGTGATTTTGAGGCTGAACGAATCTTAAGAGCGGAGCGAAAAGTGAGTGGTTTTTATTGATACCGCTGTATCTGAGAGAGCAAGAAATTGATGTGAGAAGAAATTTTCTCTAAGCGAGAGATATAATTTTGATCACGTGCGGCTTTTAAAAGCAGTTTTTCCGCAACTTTTGATGATTATGAGGTTTGAGTATGATATTGTTTTAGTTCTAGGCTTGTTTTGATAAGAATTAAAGGCTTCAAGTAGTTAATTCTGAGTTTAATGCCAATTTGGATTTTTTTAATCAGTTTTGCTGATTTTTAGGCGCAATTTAAAAATTGTGGGCCTTTTTTTGTTTTAATACCATAAGTGGGATTTGAATGGAAGCCTGTTACTTAGGGAATATTCAGCTAACAATTGACTGGAGTTTTATTGATGTGTATCATTCTTTTCTTCGGAAAATTGACAGAAAATTTGAGAAGTTTAAAACCAATCTTTTTTTTGAATTTTTTCTTTTTTTAATCTTAGACAAGTTTCTTAGCCTATTATGACTTGCCTATTGTTTTGCGAGATTTTCATTGCTCTTATCGCAAAGAAATTTTATTCGGCTTGATGTTTCTTTGTACTACAAAAAACTTCAAGTTAAAACAAATACTTAAGTTTTCATAGTTTTTTTTCAATTTGTTTTTGAACGCCAATTCTGTTATTCTTTAATTTTTTAAGGCATTTGTGGAGGTTCAGGGTTCTCAATAGTTGTTCAGTTGTTTAGTCATAAGGTTGGGCAATTTTCTTCGAGTAGTTTCCGGAATTCTTCCGGCTATGTTTTTTGTAATCAATTTTATTGGAGTGATTTTTGAAGCGGGAAATGAAACGCGAGAAAAAAATTGGAGTGATTTTGCGGCTGAACGAATCTTAAGAGCGGAGCAAAAAGTGAGTGGTTTTTATTGATACCTCTGTATTTGAGAGAGCGAGAAATTGATGTGAGAAAAAATTTTCTCTAAGCGAGAAATATATTTTTGATCTCGTGCGGCTTCTAAAAGCAGTGTTTCTGTAACTTTTGATGATTATGAGGTTTGAGTATGATATTGTATTAGTTCTACGCTTGTTTTGATAAGAATTGAAGGCTTCAAGTAGTTAATTCTGAGTTTAATGACAACTTGGATATTTTAGATCAGTTCTGCTTATTTTTAGGCGCAATTTAAAAATTGGGGGCCTTTTTTTGTTTTAATACCATAAGTAAGATTTGTATGGAAGCCTGCTACTTGAGGAATATTCAGCTAACAATTGACTGGAGTTTTTTTGATGTGAATCATTCTTTTCTTCGGAAAATTGACAGAAAATTTGAGAAGTTTAAAACCAATTTTTTTTTGAATATTTTCTTTTTTTAATCTCAGACAAGTTTCTTAGCCTATTATAACTTGCCTATTGTTTTGCGAGATTTTCATTGCTCTAATTGCAAAGGAATTTTATTCGGCTTGATGTTTCATTGTACTAAAAAATAACTCAAGTTAAAAAAACTTAAGTTTTCATAGTTCTTTTTTCAATTTGTTTTTGATCGCCATTTCTTTTATTCTTTAATTTTTTAAGGCATTTGTGGAGGTTCAGGGTTCACAATAGTTGTTCAGTTGTTTAGTTATAAGGTTGGGCAATTTTCTTCGAGTAGTTTCCGGAATTCTTCCGGCTATGTTTTTTGTAATCAATTTTATTGGAGTGATTTTTGAAGCGGGAAATGAAACGCGAGAAAAAAATTGGATTGATTTTGCGGCTGAACGAATCGTAAGAGCGGAGCGAAAAGCGAGTGGTTTTTTTGATACCTCTGTATTTGAGAGAGCGAGAAATTGATGTGAGAAAAAATTTTCTCTAAGTGAGAGATAAATTTTTGATCACGTGCGGCTTTTAAAAGCAATTTTTCTGCAACTTTTGATGATTATGAGGTTTGAGTATGATATTGTATTAGTTTTAGGCTTGTTTTGATAAGAATTGAAGGCTTCAAGTGGTTAATTCTGAGTTTAATGCTAATTTGGGTTTTTTTGATCAGTCTTGCTGATTTTTAGGCGCAATTTAAAAATTGTGGGCCTTTTTTTGTTTTAATACCATAAGAGGGATTTGAATGGAAGCCTGTTACTTAAGGAATATTCAGCTAACAATTGACTGGAGTTTTCTTGTTGTAAATCATTCTTTTCTTCGGAAAATTGACAGAAAATTTGAGAAGTTTAAAACCAATTTTGGTTTTGAATTTTTTCTCTTTTTTTAATTTTAGACAAGTTTCTTAGCCTATTCTGACTTGGCTATTGTTTTGCGAGATTTTCATTGCTCTAATTGCAAAGGAATTTTATTCGGCTTGATGTTTCATTGTACTACAAAAAAACTCAAGTTAAAAAAAATTAAGTTTTCATAGTTCTTTTTTCAATTTGTTTTTGAACGCCATTTCTTTTATTCTTTAATTTTTTAAGGCATTTGTGGAGGTTCAGGGTTCACAATAGTTGTTCAGTTGTTTAGTCATAAGGTTGGGCAATTTTCTTCGAGTAGTTTCCGGAATTCTTCCGGCTATGTTTTTTGTAATCAATTTTGTTGGAGTGATTTTTGAAGCGGGAAATGAAACGCGAGAAAAAAATTGGAGTGATTTC
Organism: Convolutriloba macropyga; assembly: GCF_964194025.1. Classification (NCBI taxonomy): domain Eukaryota; kingdom Metazoa; phylum Xenacoelomorpha; order Acoela; family Convolutidae; genus Convolutriloba; species Convolutriloba macropyga. The sequence goes on from NC_134480.1 coordinate 1,257,129, forward strand.
GCGGCTGAACGAATCTTAAGAGCGGAGCGAAAAGTGAGTGGTTTTTATTGATACCGCTGTATTTGAGAGAGCAAGAAATTGATGTGAGAAAAAATTTTCTCTAAGCGAGAGATATAATTTTGATCACGTGCGGCTTTTAAAAGAAGTTTTTCCGCAACTTTTGATGATTATGAGGTTTGAGTATGATATTGTTTTAGTTCTAGGCTTGTTTTGATAAGAATTTAAGGCTTCAAGTAGTTAATTCTGAGTTTAATGCTAATTTGGGTTTTTTTGATCAGTTTTGCTGATTTTTAGGAGCAATTTAAAAATTGTGGGCCTTTTTTTGTTTTAATACCATAAGAGGGATTTGAATGGAAGCCTGTTACTTAAGGAATATTCAGCTAACAATTGACTGGAGTTTTTTTGTTGTAAATCATTCTTTTCTTCGGAAAATTGACAGAAAATTTGAGAAGTTTAAAACCAATTTTGGTTTTGAATTTTTTCTCTTTTTTTAATTTTAGACAAGTTTCTTAGCCTATTCTGACTTGGTTATTGTTTTGCGAGATTTTCATTGCTCTAATTGCAAAGGAATTTTATTCGGCTTGATGTTTCATTGTACTACAAAAAAACTCAAGTTAAAAAAAACTTAAGTTTTCATAGTTCTTTTTTCAATTTGTTTTTGAACGCCATTTCTTTTATTCTTTAATTTTTTAAGGCATTTGTGGAGGTTCAGGGTTCACAATAGTTGTTCAGTTGTTTAGTCATAAGGTTGGGCAATTTTCTTCGAGTAGTTTCCGGAATTCTTCCGGCTATGTTTTTTGTAATCAATTTTGTTGGAGTGATTTTTGAAGCGGGAAATGAAACGCGAGAAAAAAATTGGAGTGATTTCGCGGCTGAACGAATCTTAAGAGCGGAGCAAAAAGTGAGTGGTTTTTATTGATACCTCTGTATTTGAGAGAGCGAGAAATTAATGTGAGAAAAAATTTTCGCTAAGTGAGAGATATATTTTCGATCACGTGCGGCTTTTAAAAGCAGTTTTCTGCAAGTTTTGATGATTATGAGATTTGAGTATGATATTGTATTAGTTTTAGGCTTGTTTTGATAAGAATTGGTGCTTCAAGTAGTTAATTCTGAGTTTAATGCTAATTTGGATATTTTTGATCAGTTTTGCTGATTTTTAGGCGCAATTTGAAAATTGTGGGCCTTTTTTGTTTTAATACCTTAAGTGGGGTTTGAATGTTACTTGAGGAATATTTAGCTAACATTTTACTAATGTTTTATTGATGTAAATCAATCTTTTCTTCTAAAAATTGAAAGCAAATTTCAGAAATTTTAAACCAATTTTCTTATTTTTTGCAGTTTTTCTTCTTTGTGTTAGACAAGTTACTTAGCCTAATATTAGCTGCCCATTGAATTGTACTTCAGGACTTGTCCTGCTATGATTTTTGATTCCTCGTCTGATGCTCTTTTTCGTTTTTTATTTTTTCAAACAGCAAAGCAAAAAAAGTCACATTTTTTGAATGACTTCTTCCTTTCACTAACGGCGCTCTTATTATAAAGTAGAGTGAGAAAACGGTGTTTGAACAAAAGTTCGGTTTCTCGTCAGTAGTTGATTTTTCACATTCGGCAAGTTCACTTTGATTTTTCTTGGATTAGATTTTTTTCTAAATGGTTCTCCCCTGCCATTCATAGTTCATTCGAGGCCTCATTTTTTGTTCCAACCAAATTTCCATTCCTCGCTTGAGGTTTTTTGTCCACATGCGGCATCTTGACAATGATTTTCTGTTTTTTTTTATTTTTTTCATCTAATTTTTTTCGAAATGGTTTTCCCAATTCACTTATAGTCAGTTCTAGATCCAGTTTTCTGTTTAGTCAAAGAAAAGTCTTTGAACTGTACTTCAGGACTTGTCCTGCTATGATTTTTGATTCCTCGTCTGATGCTCTTTTTCGTTTTTTATTTTTTCACACAGCAAAGCTGAAAAAGTCACATTTTTTGAATGACTTCTTCCTTTCACTAACGGCGCTCTAATTATAAAGTAGAGTGAGAAAACGGTGTTTGAACAAAAGTTCGGTTTCTCGTCAGTAGTTGATTGTTCACATTCGGCAAGTTCACTTTGATTTTTCTTGGATTAGATTTTTTTCTAAATGGTTTTCCCCTGCCATTCATAGTTCAATCGAGGCCTTATTTTTTGTTCCAACCAAATTTCCATTCCTCGCTTGCGGTTTTTTGTCCACATGCGGCATCTTGACATTGATTTTCTGTTTTTTTTATTTTTTTCATCTAATTTTTTTCGAAATGGTTTTCCCAATTCACTTATAGTCAGTTCTAGATCCAGTTTTCTGTTTAGTCAAAGAAAAGTCTTTGAATTGTACTTCAGGACTTGTCCTGCTATGATTTTTGATTCCTCGTCTGATGCTCTTTTTCGTTTTTTATTTTTTCACACAGCAAAGCTGAAAAAGTCACATTTTTTGAATGACTTCTTCCTTTCACTAACGGCGCTCTAATTATAAAGTAGAGTGAGAAAACGGTGTTTGAACAAAAGTTCGGTTTCTCGTCATAGTTGATTGTTCACATTCGGCAAGTTCACTTTGATTTTTCTTGGATTAGATTTTTTTCTAAATGGTTTTCCCCTGCCATTCATAGTTCATTCGAGGCCTTAATTTTTGTTCCAACCAAATTTCCATTCCTCGCTTGCGGTTTTTTGTCCACATGCGGCATCTTGACATTGAATTTCTGTTTTTTTTATTTTTTTCATCTAATTTTTTTCGAAATGGTTTTCCCAATTCACTTATAGTCAGTTCTAGATCCAGTTTTCTGTTTAGTCAAAGAAAAGTCTTTGAATTGTACTTCAGGACTTGTCCTGCTATGATTTTTGATTCCTCGTCTGATGCTCTTTTTCGTTTTTTATTTTTTCACACAGCAAAGCTGAAAAAGTCACATTTTTGAATGACTTCTTCCTTTCACTAACGGCGCTCTAATTATAAAGTAGAGTGAGAAAACGGTGTTTGAACAAAAGTTCGGTTTCTCGCCAGTAGTTGATTGTTCACATTCGGCAAGTTAACTTTGATTTTTCTTGGATTAGATTTTTTTCTAAATGGTTTTCCCATTCCATTCATAGTTCATTCGAGGCCTTATTTTTTGTTCCAACCAAATTTCCATTCCTCGCTTGCGGTTTTTTGTCCACATGAGGCATCTTGACATTGATTTTCTGTTTTTTTTTTATTTTTTTTATCTGATATCTTCCGAAATGGTTTTCCCAATTCACTCATAGTCAGTTCTAGATCTAGTTTTCTGTTTAGTCAATGAAAAGTTTTTGAATTGTACTTCAGGACTTGTCCTGCTATGATTTCTGATTCCTCGTCTGAGGCTCTTTTTCGTTTTTTATTTTTTTCACACAGCAAAGCTGAAAAATTCACATTTTTTGAATGACTTCTTCCTTTCACTAACGGCGTTTTCGCGCTTGACGTCATTTCTCACTCTCTTTAGCAAAATTTTTTTGCGTGATTAGATTTTGATCACAAGTGACTTACCTCACTCAAAAAATGACTTTTGCACTTTAAAATTTAAGTATAAATTGAATTTGTTTAAGATCAAAGGAACTCATATGTGCAGTAAAGCTCTCTAATAAGAGGCTTCTGCGGGATGAATTTTAGCAGGCTTTATTGATTTATCGCTGAATGTTTTTTACTTAGCTTTTTGAGCGGTGTCGATTTTTTACTCAAAATGTATCTGTTTCCGTTTCTATCTCTTTTATACTCGCGGGTCTATTTTTTCGCAGCTACTCCGGCAATCTGCCGGCTATGTTTCTGATTTATATGTAATTTCTAATATCAAATAAACAACATTTTAGTCAAAATTTAAATCTTCAATATAAACATCTTCAATTTTTTTAGTTTCAGGAGAAAAACAACTTCCAAATTGTTTCCCAGGTAGATTTTGAAGTTGACACAAAGGGGTGTTTGATGCATTGAAAGTTCAGCCAATTTAGGTAAGCTTTACTGGTTTTTTTACGATATTTACAAAAAACTCAGGTTTTTTGAAAATTTATGTCATTTTTTAGGTTTCAACAGCCTCAAGAGCCACATCTAGGGTTTGATTATAGGTTATTGCGTAGCTTTTAGATGTAATGGAGTTTTTTTTCAAGATTTAAGTCTCAACAATTTTTTAAAGAAGTATTTGCATCTTTTCAAGTTTTTGAATCTTTTCGATTTTTATAATCATTTTTTTCCGGTACCGGGGTCCTAGGGACCACTCTTCCAAGTTTTGATGATAAGCTGTCGCATAGTTTCTAGAGTTATTGGAATGTTTATCAATATTTTAATGATTCCAGTTTTAGCAAATTCTTGATAAAATTTTTTTTTCAAATTTTTGGAAAATTATTGTCATGTTCCAAGTTTATGGATGCTTATGAGTCAGTGAAATTCTTTGAGGCTTGAAGTAGAATACTGGATAATTTCTTGAGACAATGAAGTGATGTTGAAGATCTTAATTTGTGGAATTTTGGCAAGATGTTGATAAAATTTGCGATCGTTTTCAAATTTTTTTTCCTTTTGTGAGTTTATCGACCATTACTGGCCAACAAAGATTTTGGCAGATGGGTTACTTGACATAACTCCAGAGACAAAAAATAGTTTTGAACATTTTCACTGCAAAATATGGAAGCTTTTTTCTTAAACCTTGCAATTTTTTGCATATTTTTAAAATATCGGTTTTTTTATTTGTATATTAAAAAGGCTAGAAAACTATAAGTTGCAGAGTCAAATCAAACTACAGGTAGCCTTCCGCGTTCGTTTGAGAGCTATTCGGTCGACGTTAATCCTTTATGTTTTATGTGTTTTTGTTGCTCGAATTTCGGGGAAAGGGGATGAGGCGATGAGAACGGAATTATACTTGCCCCGTACTGATATTGACTTGGCGTTAAGTACGGGAACAGATTATATTTTGACAGCTGCAATTATTTTCTCGACACATTGACAGCTAAGAATAATCGTGATGGTCTTTTCTTGTGTTGACAGCAGGAATTTTTCAAAATGTCAGTGAAACAGGACCTTGAGTTTAGGTACCTAAATTTATTTCTCTCATTCCATACTAGCACCATGCATGATTTTTAGGTTTTTTTCTGGAATCAAATGTAATATCTTTGATCTCGTTAGTGGATCATACAGTTTTTGAAGCATTAGGGCTTGCCCAAGTCGAAGAGTCCGCTCAAATTGCGCTCAAAAAATGCAAGAGATGGCCGGAATGAGCGGAATTTGACCGGAATGAGCGGATTCGATAAAAAATAATGCAAGAAATGAGCGGAGTTTAAGCGGAATAAAAAATGCAAGGAATGAGCGGAATTTAAGCGGGAAAAGAATGCAAGAAATGAGAGGAATTTGATCGGAATATAAAATGCAGGAAATGAGCGGATTATGACATGACCAAAAAATGTATACACTTTTAGCGGAAACATTGAACTTCCGAATGCTCATTTCTTGCATTTTTTATTCCGCTCAAATTCCGCTCATTTCTTGCATTTTTTATCCGCTCAAAATCCGCTCATTTCTTGCATTTTTTATTCCGCTCATATTCCGCTCATTTCTTGCATTTTGTATTCCGCTCAAATTCCGCTCATTTTTTGCATTTTTTCTCCGCTCAAATTCCGCTCATTCCGGTCAAAAAAATGTAAGGGCTTTGAGCGGATTTTGCTAAACTGTCCGCTCAATTTCCGCTCATTTCTTGCATTTTTTTTCCGCTCATTCCTCGGCCCGGGTGCGTTTCATGAAAATGTCAATTATGATTTATTTGTCAATTTTTTATTCACAGGCAGCGGTCATATATGATAAGCAATTTATGAGAACATGACTTTGTTTTTATATTAAGGTCGTACTCGCAAGTCGAGTGTAAACAGTATGAAATCAAGCAATACCATGCTAAGGTGAATTTGGTATGGTATTAATAATAAAACTTGGTATGACTGATACAACCGGTTGATTAAATGCCTAATTTGTGTTCAAAGTTTCTGTAAGTTTGTACTTATTTTCATTTTTTTTAGTTGCAAAGAATCTTATAAAGTTTTGACGCACCTTTCTCATGATGCTCTTGGTTCTGTTTGTTCAGAAGTGGTCCGGATACTGTCAGCACAACAATGTGTTGTTCCTGTTCTGGCATCGCTTTTATTGTCTCAGACTGGAACAGGCACTTCAGACAGTGGTGCCAGAAGATGAACAAGGTGAGGATGGTGAAGTCGCTCTCCACTATTGGGACTATCTGGATCAAAGCGGAAATGAATACGAGCTGCCTCCCATTTTGTCAGCTGAGAAAGTATACATAGGTACACAATGATAGTTTGTACTAGTGTTTTATCTCCGGGATGCCGTTCACGGTACTTTAAATTTGGCTGCTGCAAATATGTATTCCCGGGTCGAGGCCTCCACTGGTAAAAATTCGTGATAGGATTGGAAAAAGATCCCACCGTGAAAGTTGGATTAATCGGAATTCCTCTCTCCATTCTACCATTTCAACCTTATAACAAGACTTGGAAGTATTCAGCCACAATTAGTAATGAAAAATTTCAAGATTGCTTAAAATCCTAGCTGCTCAAGCAATTTTGAATGCTTTCATCATTAATTGAGACTGAATATTTCGTATTGATGTAAAATATAATTGCCGTGGATAGATTTGTTACTATTAATAATAATAATTATTATAATAAAAATAATAATAATAATAATAATAATAATAATAATAATAATAATAATAATAATAATACTAATAATAATAATTGTCAAGAAGGATGTTGGAGAATGAGAATTGCCGGGTAATCTGGGGATTCAATGTATTCCTAACTGGGTTCGACCACACCAGTTGGCTATCTAATTCTGCGGTGTTAGATAAGGTTGAGGATATGGATGATCTATCTAGTTCCTGACTCATAGGAATAATCTACTCTTAGAGAATAAAACACTATAGTGCAGTAATACTCAATTGGCCACGATGCGACTGTTTTCGATCGCTATAGTTTATCGTCTGCACTTTCTTAATGTGTGATTGACACGTTTCTATGTTTAACGAACAGGTTGCTGCAAAAGAGCAACTAACACCAATTGGTATATATATTTACAAAGACAGTAAATAAATAACTTATGCATAGAGTGTTTATAGGTAGATAGTTTAGTACTTGGTTACAAAGTTTCTAAATACTGTAAGCTCCAGTTTCACACTTCCCCTTCTCTAGAATGAAACAGTGTTTCACAATGTTTCTTTCAGTGCCTCTATGTCAGCTGAGTTTATGTCGGATATCTCGCTTGTTGGGGATAATGGAGGTGTACAGTACTCTTGTGATGTCGTGCTGCTGGTGTACGACTTTTGAATTGTGGGTTCGGTTCTTTCTATTGGTTGTTGTTCCAGGCTTGTATCTTGTGTTTTCTTGTTCTTTTCTGTTACCAATTGGTCGGTGTCGTTGTTATTGTTTCCGGACTCTGTTTCTGAATTGATTGTTTCCTGTGATCTCTTACCAGTTGGTTGTGGTAATTCTTCGCTAATATCCTTGTTGAGTATCTCTGTGTTGATTGATTCTTGTGGTGCGGGGAGTATTGAAATAATGTTCGCTTGCTCTCTTTCTAATCTTTCTTGTTCTTGTTGTAAGTTGGTTGCAATTTCGTGTTGTTCTTGTTCTTTGTTCGCGGAGTCTAGAAATATGACTTGTGGGTTGTTGAATTTTGCTGTGTTGTCATGTAGTCTGTGAATTTTGTCAACTGTCTTATCGATTTTTGGAGTTGATTTAGTTGATTTAAAGCCAGGGCTATTGGTTACTTTGTTGTTTGCATTCTTTCGGTCGGATTGCGCTGGTGGGCTGTCCGGTGATGTGATCATAAAGTCTTTCGGGTCGCTTGATGCAAATATAGTTTGTGATGATTCGTTTTCTACGAATTGGTAAGTAATTGTGTTTGGTGATTGTTGTAGTGCATTCGTGTCTACTTGTATGAATGATCTGTTTTGTTCGTGTTCTCGAGTGCTCTGCAATGCCATCATTTTCGAACGTTGCTTGAATGTTTCTCCTGGGTTGGCTTTTGGGGTTCGCGGTCATTTTTTGGAATCACTCTGTTTTGTCCGATTCTGTTTCTTGGGTGTTGTCGGGCTTTTAGTCTTTTGTTGTTGTTTACGCTGATTTTGCGTTGCTACTTGTCGAACTTTTGCTGGGCTCCAGTTTTTTGACTGCGCTCTTGGACGTGTGTTCCTGAAGTTCGTTTGTTGAATTTTACGTCCACCAGTTGGCTGAGCCGCCTTTGTTACCTTCTGTTGCTTTGCTTCTTCTAAACAGAACTTTTTAATTTTTTCTTGGTTTCTTTTATATTTGCCAACTGTTTTACATGCTACCATGTGTAATAGTCTTGGTTTTTGTTGTTCCTCTGTTGTTTCTGTGATAGGTTTTTGTTCGTTTACTATGGCAAGGTGATTTTTTCTTATTACTGTGTTTTTTCTAAGTGGTATGTCTATGGTTATGGTTTGTGGTGAATAGTTGGTGATTGTGCCGTCTTGTATTATGTTCCATTGTGGTGCGAGTGTGTTTCGAGGTTCTTTTGTTTTTCTTGCAAGTGATTTTCGTGCGACGTTCCTTCGTGTTTTTTTTGTATTTTGTTGTTTTATCTTCAATTTTGAAGTGAATTTCAGATGGATATATCTTACGTGGGTGCTTTGTTGTTCTGGAAGTTGTTGCTAGTGGTACATTTTCTGAGTCGTCGCTTGAGATTACTTCTAACGGTTGGTGACTGCCAGTTGATGTTGGGTTTGTGTGTGTAGACGGTCGATGGTCTTCGTTATCATTGTCGCTTCGGTATCTGATGTCTAGTTCTTGTTCCGATTCACCATCTCGTCTCCAGATCTCCTCCATTGTGAGGGCGTTCTGCTTGAGCACTTTCTTGTCTAAACAGTAATTTGTTAGGTTTTTGTATATGAGGTTTTTGTGTGATGCTTTTGTTGTGATGTTCGATATTTCAGTGTTTGGTTTTCTTCCGAAGTGTGCTTCGAATGGTGATATTTTTGTTGTAGTGTTGGGTATTAGTCTGATGTTTTCTATGATGTTCGCTAGCCTATTGGTTAGTGTTGTGTTAGACCAGTTTTGGTCTATATCTAATACCGCTAATCTTCTTTTTATTGTTTGGATTAGTCTTTCCACCATGCCTGTGCCTCTATGATCACCAGCTGGTGCTAGCATTAGTTTTCTGTTTTTGTTTTTGCAAAATACGTCAAATTCTTTTGCTTAAAATGCTTGTGCTTGGTCGCATCTAAGTGAGCGTGGAATTCCCTGTACTTTACAGTAGCTGTCGAGATATTCTATAGCTGTGTTTGTGTCACAGTTGTTGAATATTTCTGCATGTGGGTATCTCGATAGTCTATCTACTGTTACTAAGATATAATTATTTTGTGTATTATTCTTAAACGGAATGGGGCCTGCGAAATCCATTTGTATTTCTTCGTTGGGTTCTACTAGTGTTGGTAGTGAGCCTAAATTGGTTCTTGGAATTATTGGTTTTAAAGTTTTACCTTTTTCGATGCAATGTTTGCAGCTCTGCGCCTGTGCGACGATCTCACTATGTATATGTGCATACCATATGAGTTTCGCGAGGGCCAATATGCCCGCTTGACCAGGATGTTTGCTGTGAACTGTTTGGAGGACCATCGGTCTCAATTTGCTGGAATAACTAGACGGTTGTCGTATAACAGGCCACCTGATGGTGTAACTGAGAGGTCGCGGTGAATTTTGTAAAATATGGAATTTGTTTTCTTTAACGAAAGCCAATCTTGTTTTTCTACGAGATCAATAATTGGTCCTAGGTCCTTTTTCGAATTTTCTGCTATGAATTCCTCGTTAAAGACTTTCATAAGATTCATTCTGTAATCGGGTGTTGTTGTATCGTCTATGGCTTTAAATAGTTCTTCATGTTTGTCAGGAATAAGGGAGGAAAGGCCTTTGCCTTTATTGGACTCGATATCAATTTGTGTGCTATTGTCGCGCAAATTTTTGTTTGTGGCTTGGATCTCCATTGGACAATTCTTTTTGTTTGGGCCACGGAAGCGTTTTTTGATGGGAATTTCAAATGTGTTTAATTTTGGACGAGCGCGGGTTGTAATTGCGATGAATTTTGGTTTGTTTTTTGTTAACAAAGAATGATAAAGAAGCGGCTTACTTTTAGATTTAGTATGGCAAAAAGCGCTCTCTTTTGTGTGTGTGTTTTCTTTAGCGTGCGTGACGTCATTTCGTTCATTTTGAGTTGTGCTCTCTGATTGGTTTGAATTACCAGTTGGTTTATTTGAAGCAAATGAGTTTATGCTTTGTTTTAAAATCGCGTGCTTCATTTCCTCTATTAAGTTTATTACGAACTTTTCGTCATCCTCGTTTATTGGCGATGGTGCGCCTGATGGGTTTCTGCTTAGATAATCCGCGAATCCCATGTTTTTCCCCGGTATATGTTCTATTGTAAAATTAAATGGGAGTAGTCTATATACCCATCTTGATAGTCTGCTTTGGTATGTTTTGTTTCCTCGATTATTATTAAGTGCTGACAGTAAGGCTTGGTGATCCGTTTGGAGAATGAATTTATTGTCGTAGAGGTAATATTTGAAATGTTCTAATGTCCATACTATGGCTAATAGTTCCAGTTCATTTGTGCGGTATCTTTCTTCTAATCTGTTCAAGAACCTACTGGCGTAAGCAACTGGTTTCCAGATTTGACCGTGTTTTTGTTCCAGGCATGCGCCTAGGCCTTTTTTGCTTGCGTCGCTTTTTATTCTTGTATCTTTAGTTATGTCAAAGTGTTTATTTTCTGTAATGTTTATTATTTGTTTTTTAATGTTCTCGAATGCTTCTGTGTGTTCCTCTTTCCAGTCTAGTTTGTTTTGTGCTTTTGTATTGTTTTTTGATAAGAGTGGTCTTAATGGTTCGGATAATTCGGCTAGTCTTGGTGTAAATTTTATTAGGTGTGAATGATCTGAGCTGTTTTAGTGCTTTGGGTGTTTCCAGTTTATTGATTGATTCGCACTTCTTTTTTGTAGGTGTTATACCAGTTGGTGTTATTTCGTAACCTAACCAAGTTATTTGTTTCTGAGCAAATTCACATTTTTGTAATTTTATTGCTAAGTTTTCTTTGTCCAATCGGTGTAATATTTTGTCGAGTTCTTTTTCATGATCTGATAATTTGCCTTTTGTTATTACTAGTATGTCATCTAGGAAGGCAAATTTGTTATGACAATTTCTTAGTGTTACGTCAATGGTTTTTTGGAATGTTGCTGGCATATCTGTTAGTCCATAAAATCCATTTAAGAATCTGTACGTGCCTGTTGCTTTTCCCCCTAATATGTTGAATTTGCAATGTTTTTGTAGTTGTGGATCTAAAGGTATTTGGCTGTAAGCATATTTCAAATCTATTTTCGAGAAGTAGAATGTTCCTTGCTCTGTGCTCCGTTCGGAGACGTAGTTTGCAACTGCGTCTATTAAGTGGTCGATGCTTTGCATTTGATATTTGTTTTTGTGTTTTGCGTCATTTAGTTCCTTAGAGTCGAGTGCAATTTTAACGCTTTGGTCTTTTTTAACAATAATTACTACAGGGCTTATAAAGTATTCATCAGACCACTTTTCCAATCTCATAATTTGTTTATCTTCGATTAATTTTTCTAATTCTTGTTCTACTCTTTCTAGTAGGTGTAGTGGGACTCTTCTACCTTTGTGTTGTGTTGGTGTGAAGTTTTCTTTGAATGTTGATTTTGCCACATGATTTTTTGAACGCCCTAGTCGTGTACATAAGTGTGGGTATTTTTTGAATATCCATTTTATGATGTTTTGTTCTGTCGATGTGTCTGATACTAAGTTGATTGTCTTACCAGTTGGTTTTGTAGCGGTGAGAAATATCCCCAGTTGTTGTAGAATATCTCTCCCGATAACTGGTAGTGGTAGATGTTTGACCAGAAGTATTCTGCAATTTTTTGCTGTCCATGCCCCCGACTTAAGTGTGATGTGCAAAACTCCTAAGATCTTTGTTTCCTGATTGTTGAAGCATTTGATCTTGATTTCTCGTCGAACATTGTTATTTTGCTTTCTTTGTTTTGTTTTGTGATTTCTTTTGCTTTTGTGTATTCTAGAAATTAGCGAGGTGAACCTGTGTCTGCTAGCCAATCCACTTCCGTTTTTTCCCGTTCGTTTTTGACCCAGCATTCACCTCCAGTTGTTTTATTGACTGATATGGTGTATATTTTCTTCACTTCCACAGGTCTTATTGTATTGACTGACGACCAGTTTTCCATTAGCTCCTTTATGTACAGAGCGGCTTCTGCGTCGACTGTTTCTTCTTCTGTTTCTTCTTCTTCCTCGCAAATGTCCTGTTCTTTCACATGTCTCACTCTTCTTGTTTGTGGTGTTGTTTGTTGTTGTTGTGTGTTTTTCCTGAAGTCCTGTCTAAATGTTGATTTTCTTCGTTCTGGCATTGGCGCTTTGCACATTGATGTAAAGTGACCTGTCTTTTTGCAAATTTTGCAGGTGAAGTTTTGAGCTTTGCACATGTTTAAGTGATTTTTATAAACGGATGACCGCATTTTTAGCAGGGTTCTATTTTACCAGTTGTTGGAGTTGGTAATATTGGTTGTTGTGGTGGGCGTTGAGTGAAAGGTGTTCTTGGTTTATTTCTGATGTATGATACTTGTGACCAGATGGTGCTGCTAGAGTGTGCTTTCAAAATTTCCTGTTGGTTTGCTTGGCCTCTTTCTCTGTTGATTGCGAAATTAAGTACTTGTTGTGGTGTTCTTACTTCTGATAAGAGATCCATTTGAATTGATGTGTTGTTCATATTTGATATGAAAAGGTCCTTTACCAAATCTTCCTCTAAGTCTTTAAATTTGCATAGTGCGCCTGCTTCTCTCATTCTGCTGTAAAATGTTTCAAGTGATTCGTGTGATTGTTGCATGGATTTGAAGAATTTAAATCTGTCAAATGTGGTGTTTCGTGGAATAGTGAATGTGATGTTGAGTTCGTGTACGAGTTAATTTGTGGTGCATTTTTCTATTTGTGTGTGTGGATTTTTCTGATGATAGGTTCTTCTTGCTTCCGCTCCAAGTGATAATTATATAAGGCTTTTTACTTTCGTGTCTGCTTCATCCCACGGTATTCTGTCGACCATTGCTCCTTTTCGCTCTATTGTCTTGCATTCATTCTCAAAGTCTACTCTCCTTCTTTCGTTTCTCTGTTCTCTGTTTCTTGCCTCATCGTCTGTCTCTCCTTCGAATTCTTCTTCGTATGTTGGTAGTGTAGGGTAGAATAAGTCTGTGGGTTGTGGTTTCAAGTAACTTATCTACTTAAATACTGTCGCGTGCCATTATCGCCATTTTTAGTGTGGAGAACCATTGTCTCCATTCTATAGGTGGTGTTGCGCCGTTTTTCCAGAATGGGTTTACCCCTAATGGAGTTTTGGCTGACTGCGCCATGTCAAGAAGGATGTTGGAGAATGAGAATTGACGGGTAATCTGGGGATTCAATGTATTCCTAACTGGGTTCGACCACACCAGTTGGCTATCTTATTCTGCGGTGTTGGATAAGGTTGAGGATATGGATGATCTATCTAGTTCCTGACTCATAGGAATAATCTACTCTTAGAGAATAAAAAACTATAGTGCAGTAATACTCAATTGGCCACGATGCGACTGTTTTCTATCGCTATAGTTTATCGTCTGCACTTTCTTAATGTGTGATTGACACGTTTCTATGTTTAACGAACAGGTTGCTGCAAAAGAGCAACTAACACCAATTGGTATATATATTTACAAAGACTGTAAAAAAATAACATATGCATAGAGTGTTTATAGGTAGATAGTTTAGTACTTGGTTACAAAGTTTCTAAATACTATAAACTCCAGTATCACAATAATAATAATAATACTAATAATAATAATAATAGTAGTAATAATAATAATAATAATAATAATAATAATAATAATAGAAATAATAATCATAATAAAAATAATGATAGTGATAAAAATAATAATAATAATAATAATAGTAATAGTAATAATAATAATAATATTAAAAATAAAAATAATAATAATATTAATAATAATAATAATAATAATAATAATAAAAATAATAATAATAATAATAATAATAATAATAATAATAATAGTAATAATAATAATAATAATAATAATAAACAAAAAAATAATAATAATAATAATAATAATAATAAAAGTAATAATAATAATAATAATAATAATGATAATATTAATAATTATAATAATAGTAATAATAATAATAATAATAATAATAAGAATAATAATAATAATAATAATAATAATAATAATTTTAATAATAATAATAATAATAATAATAATAATAATAATAATAATAATAGTAATAATAATAATAAAAATAATAATAATAATAATAATAATAATAACATTAGAAATAATAATAATTATAAAGATAAAAATAATAGTGATAAACATAATAATATTAATAACAAAATTAAAAATAATAGTAACAAAATTTATAATAAAAATAATAATAATAAAAATAATAATAGTAATAATGATATATATAATAATAATAATGAAAATAATCAAAACAATAACAATAGTAATAATAACAAGAATAATAATACTAATAGTAATATTAATAATAATAATAATAATAATAATAATAATAATAATAATAATAATAATAATAATAATAATAATACCAATAACAATAATAATAATAATAATAATAATAATTATAATAATAATAATAACAATATTAATACTAATAATAATAATAATAATAATAATAATAATAACAAAAAACTTAATAATAATGAAAAACAATAATAAAAATAATAATAATGTAACAAAAATAATAATAATAAAAATAATAATCATAATAGTAAAACTAATAATAATAATAATCATAATAATAATAATAATAATAATAATAATAATAATAATAATAATAATATTAATAATAAAAATAATAACAATAATAATAATATTGCTAAGAATAATAATAATAATAATAATAATAGTGATAATAGTAAAATGAATTGTGGTGAGTGATAAAACGCAATAATGATTAATCGTAAATTCGACGTGGAATGTTTATAACTATGTCAAACACACATAAAGGCAAAACTGCACTTAGACAATGTTGTGCGTTCGCACTTGGAATGAACTCAGACAGTTAATTGTCAACACTGCGTTAACACTTTCAACTATCACTCTGAGCAACTGATAACTCACGCAAAGGTCAACCGAATCTATATTGCTCCGCTATAGATTGATGTACAACAGTTTATAATATAGATATAGTATCATATAGTTTAACAGTGTTTATATTTAATACTTCTAGTGCTTAGTTGCAAAGTCCGTATTCCACCTGGAGATGGGTTCCACACTCCCCCTGCCACCAAGAAGAATTTCAGTCATGGAATTCTTCGTCATAGAAATCGGCCTGTTTTATATCCGAGATTGAACTTTTCCAGGGGGATGTCGATGCCGCGAAATGTTCCTCGTTGGGGTCATGATCTTGTGCTCCTTTAGGCTCGTCCTCCATGCTTTGCTTTTTGCTTGTTTCTGCCTTGGGGCTCGATTTTTGTGCGATATCAGTGGCGCTCTCACTCGTTTTTGTGTTGTTTGCGGTTGCTTGTTCAATTTTTGTAATTCCATATTGAAGTCCGTTATTTCCAATCGGGGAGTTACTTGATATCGGATTAGCTTTCAATTTTTGGATCATCTTAACCGCTTTGCCAATTTTTGGAGTTGAGATAGTTGATGTGAAATTTGTTGGAATGTCAGGGCTTTCGGGTGATGTAATCATAAAATCATATTTATTATTGGATGTAAACACTTTGATCGGGCTGGTTTGAGTCGAATCCGATAGTGTGATTACCTCTATTGTTGGGGATTTTATCATTTCCTCTTTGTTTATTCGAATGAATGACCTATTCTTCTGTTTCTCCATATGGAGTTTTGATTGTTGAAGGGCTTTTGACTTTGCCAAGAATGTGTCGTTTGAATTCTGTTTGACTCTACGTTTTCCGGCGTTTTCGGACTTTGTCTGTTTTTGTGGATTTGTGTGTTGTTTTGGTCGTCTTGGTGATACATGCTGTTTTGGTTGCTGTCTTTTTGTGGTTACTTTGCGTTTCTGTTGGGTTCTCTTCTTTTGTTGCTGTGTTCTTTGGTTTTTTCTTTGCGATGGATACGATTTGTTCCTGGCTGTATAGTTCCTTGTCTCCATGTGGAGTTCTTGGTGATGATGTGCTCGGTTGTTGCATTAGTGATAGTTGCTTCTGCTTTGCTCGTCTCTTTCCTCTAAACAGAATTGTTTTATTTTTTCTTTGTTAATGTTGTATTCTCATAGTGATTTGCACGCTACCATGTGTATTAATCTTTTTGGTGGTGATGTGTGTTTTTGGTGTGATGGTAATGGTTGTGTAACTATTGCTAAGTCACTCTTTCTGATGACTGTGTTTATTCTATTGTCTGTGTCGAGTTTGATTGGGTGTGGTGAGTAGTTAGTAATTGTGCCATTTTCTATGATATTCGATTGTGGTTTAAGTGTTCCACGTAGTTCAGGTGCTTTTCGTGCTATAGTCTTACGTGCAAGTTGTTTCCTACCATATATTACCGCTGCTGTTTTATCTCCGAATGTGATCTTAAGTTCTGATGGTGTAATCTTACCCGGGGTGGGCGTGGGGCTAGTCAGCAGCGCATTCTCAGAGTCATCGCTTTCGGTAGCCGTGTTGTTTCCAGTTTGGGTTTGCTTTTGGGCTGTTTCTTTATACTGGATATTGAATTCTGGTTCCGAATCTTGGTCCATATCCCATATAGCTGCTGGCGACAATACTGGCTGTTTCAGAAGTCTGCGATCTGAAGCAAAATTTTTTATTTGTTTATATGATAGGTTTTGTTTGTTTGGTTTTGTGACTATGATTGAGAGTGCAGTGTTTGGTTTTCTACCAAAGTGTGCTTCACATGGTGCTATTTTGGTTATTCTAATTGGGATGAGTCTGATGCTTTGTATTATGTTTGCTATGATTGTTGATATGTCTTCGGAAGACCATAATGGGTCTATTGTCATTACACCTAGTTTTCGTTTTACTGTTTGGATCAATCTGTCTACCATTACCGTTGCTCTGTGGTCTCCAGCTGGAGCCAATGTTAGTTTTATGTTTTTATCTTTTCAGTGCACGTTAAAGTCCCTGGATATAAATGCTTGTGCTTGGTCGCACCGTATAGAACGCGGTATACCGTGGAATCTACAATATTCCTCTAAATATTCGATTGCGGTTGATGCGTCGCAGTTTTTAAATACCTGTGCCGTAGGGAATCGCGAGTATCTGTCAACGGATACTAAGATTTAGTAGTTATCAATATGATTTTTGAGTGGGGTTGGGCGTGCGAAATCCATTTGGAGTTCTTCACTAGTTTTTGATAATTGAGGGAGTTTACCTAAGTTTTGTTTTGGTAGTATTGGATTTAGGTTTTTACCTTGCTTAGTGCACTCCTTAAAAGCTTGAGCCCTTGACGTTAGACATCGATGTATACAAGGAAACCATACTAAGTTTCCCAGGCTTAGCATGCCTGCTTGGCCGGGGTGGGTCTGGTGAATGGCGTCGATAACTAATTGTTTTAAATTTCTTGGAATGACCAATTTATTGTCGTAAAGCATGCACATTGTCTCTGTAACTGATAAATCCTTACGGAGCGAATGAAAATACTTGTTTGTCTTTTTCAGACTGTCCCAATCTTTTTCGCAGATTACCTTTATTATGGGTGTTGATGAGCGATCATGTTTAGTTGCTTCCGCAAAGAAGTCTTCTCCGAACACTTTTGATAAATGTTTTCTATAATCTGGCATTCTCCCGGGGTTGTTGCTTAGGGGAAAAACTTGGTGGCTTAGCTCTTGTTGGATGGGGTCTCTTCCTTTCCCGTAATTGTTGTTCTCTTCTGTTTGCGTGCTAATGGTAACTAGTGGGGGTCTCGTTGATTGGTTTTTCATTGTGGCAGTTTTTGGTGTTTTCGTTTTGTTTGGCCCTCTAAATCTTTCAACTATTGGTCTTGTGGAAGTTTCAACTAATGGTCTATTACGGGTAATAACGTTTACTGTTTGATGTGTGATATGTTGGTTTGAAAAAGTTTTAGTATAGATTGATAAAGATTTTTTTTTCGAATTATCAGAGTTTGAGTGTAATTGAATAGAGTGAGATTTATCCGTTTGAAATTTTTGAGTGGTACGAATTAGCGACTGATTTCTGAGGCGAGAATGGCAAAAAGTGTGTGTGTTTGTCTGCTTGCGTTGAGTTTGTTTCGTGACGTCATAGCTGTTTCATTCATTATTAGCGTGGCTGTTGTTTCTGCGTAATGTGTTCTTAATTAGCGTGAATTAAATGTCCTTTATTTGGTTTATGATGAAATGTGTATCTTCTTCTGAAGGTGGGGTTGCCGTTCCATTTGGATTGCGACTAAAATAATCGGCAAATCCCATTTGCTTACCCGGAATGTGTTCTATGTTGAAATTGAATAGTAGAAGTCTATCTACCAAAGATGTTAACCTACTTTGATAGGTTTTGTTAGCTCTGTTTTCTTTTAATGCTGTTAATAATGCTTGGTGATCCGTTTGGAGTGTAAACTCTGATCCTTGAAGATAGTGTTTGAAGTGTTCTAAAGACCATGCCACTGCTAATAATTTTAATTCGTTTGTACTGTGTCTTTGTTCTACAGGGTTTAGGAATGTACTTGCGAATGCGATAGTTTGACAGATGTTGTTTGTTTTTTGCTCCAAAGTTGCGCCTAGTCCCAGTTTGCTGGCATCGCATTTGACTCGTGTTTCTTTATCTACGTCGAAATGTTTTTTTTCAATGATTTTGGATATTTGTTTTTGTGGATTGCTTTGTTTAGTTCTTTTGAATCTAGTGCTATTTTTATTGATTTATCTTTTTTCACCGTTATTACCACCGGGCTAATGAATAGGTCGTCCGGGCATTTCTCCAATCGGATGAATTGGTTATCTTCAATTTGTTTTTGTAATTCGTTTTCTACTTTTTCGACAAGATGTGAAGGTACTCTTCTTCCCCTATGTTGTGTTGGTGTTTTCTCTTTTTTCAAGATGGATTTATTGATGTGATTTTTGCTTCTAAATAGTCTTGTGCAGAGGGCAGAGGTGAGGGTATTTTTTGAGAATTACATTTTGTTATGATTTGTTCGATAGCATTTTCACTAATGTTTAAAATTTTCTTACCTCTGTTTGCCTGTTGTTGGGTGAGGGTCAGTCCTAGTTTTCTAAGGATGTTTTTGTGACTTGTGTTTTACCACGAGAATTTTACAGTTTTTGGCTGTCCATGAACCAGATCGTAATTCCGTTTGGATTTGACCTATGATTGGTATGTCCTGGTTGTTGAAACATTTGAATTTCATGTATCCATTGTAGTCTTCTAACTTCAGGTTTTTGTCTTTTTGTATCAGCTCTTCTGCTGTAAGGATATCTATGAAGGTGCGTGGTGATCCGGTATCTGCTAGCCAGTTGAGTTTGCTGTTATTTTTCAAAGTTGTTTGCATGATAATTCCTCCTTGTGGAGCTGTATTGTTTAGATCGTGGTTTCTGATGTCCTTAAAGTCTCTTTCCATGAGGTTAATTTTATTCCAATCTTCCATTAGCTCAGTGATGTACATTGTTGGTTCTTGTTTCTATTTCATCCTCTTCTTCTTCTAGTGTTAGTGCTACTGTTTGATTGTCCTCCTCGTTTATGTTCTTTACGTTTCTTGTTTGTTAATGTTGTCTTTGTTTGAATTGTCCTCTGTTCTTTGGAAGTTGTGGTATTTGTGATCTGCACATTTTTGCGAATTGTCCTGGTTTTTTACATATGTTGCATTGTGAGATTTTTGCTGGACAATTGTTGTTGTGATTGGCTGTAAAGGATCCTCCACATCTCCAGCATTGTGGGTATTGCTTCGTGTTTGGTGTTTGCAGTATTGCTGGTTTTGTTTTGCGTGCAGATAAGTGTGCCACTGTTGTATTCCAATTGGAATTGTTTCCTCGCAGGATTTCTTTTTGATTTTGTTGTCCGCGTTGTCGCGCTAGTGCATAGTTTAGTGCTTGTGCAGGTATTCTCATCTCCGATAGGAGTTCCATTTGGAGGGCCGTGTTGTTCATTTTTCCAATGAAAAAATCCTTGACGAGATCTTGTTCTACTGCTCCGAAAGCTGCTTTCGCTCCTAATTGTCTGAGTCTGCTATAAAATGTTTCAAGGGATTCGTGTGGTTCTTGTCTTGCATTGATGATTTGGAATCTGTCATACGTGGTGTTTCTTGGCTTTGTGAAGGTGATTGAAAGTTCGTGAGCGAATTAATATGTACTATATGTGTCGATTTTTGTATGTGGGTTGTTTTGCTGATATATTCTTGTTCCTTCTTGTCCAATTGATAGTTAGAGCAAACTCTTTATTTTTGTATCTGCTTAATCCCACGGGTATCTGTCAACATACGGGCCTCGAAATTCGATTGTTTAATATTCGTTTTCCCAGTCTTTTTTCGCCTTTGGTTTCTTATGTCTCTTTTCCTTGCCTCCTCTTCTGATTCGTCTGGTCTAGGATCTTATAGGCTGGGCATTGCTGGATAGAATAGGTCAGCTGGGGTTGGTTTCTTCCGCAGTAGCTTATCCACCTTGAGATTTTTTTTTGCCATTACGGCTAGGTTGAAAGTGGAAAACCACTGGGCCCATTCTTGGCCCGGGTTTGCCCCAGATTCCCAGAATAGCGGATCTCCTATTGGAGATTTTAGTGAGGCTGACTGCGCCATGTGGTGAGTGATAAAACGCAATAACGATTAATCGTAAATTCCACGTGGAATGTTTATAACTATGTCATATACACATAAAGGCAAAACTGCACTTAAGCAATGTTGTGCGTTCGCACTTGGAGTGAACTCAGACAATTATCTGTCAACACTGCGTTAACACTTTCAACTATCACTCTGAGCAATTGATAACTAACAAAAAGGTTAACCGAATCTATATAGCTCCGCTATAGATTGATTTACAACAGTTTATACGATAGATATAGTATCATATAGTTTAACATGTTTATTTTTAATACTTCTAGTGCTTAGTTGCAAAGTCCGTATTCCATCTGGAGATGGGTACCACAAGAATAAAAAAAATTATAATAACAATAATAATAAAAATAATAATAATAATAATCATAATAATAATAATAATAATAATAATAATCATAATAATAAAAAAAAAAAATTATAATAGTAATAATAATAATAATAATAATAATAAAACTAATAATAATAATAATAATAACAATAATAATAATAATAATAATAATAATAATAATAATAGAAATAACAATAATAATAGAAATAATAATAATAATAATACTAATAATAATAATAATAATAATAATAATAATAATAATAATAATAATAAAACTAATAATAATAGTAATAATAATAAAAATAATAATAGTAACATTAACAAGAATAATGATAATAATAATAATAATAAAATTAATAATAATAAAAATAATAATAATAATAATGATAATAATAACATTAATAATAATATTAAAATTATGATAATAATAATAATAATAACAGTAATAAAAAAATAATCAAAATAGTAATAATAATAATAATAATAATAATAATAAAATTAATAATTCTTATAGTAATAGTGATAATAATAATAATAAAAAAAAGTATTAATAATAATAATAATAATAATAATAATAATAATAATATTAGCAATATTAATAATAATAAAAATAATAATACTACTAATAATAAAAAAATTTATAGTAAAAATAATAATGATAAAAATAATAATGATAATAATAATAATAATAATAATGATAATAATAATAATAATAATAATAATAATAATAATACTAATAATAATAATAATAATAATAATAATAATAGTAATAATAATAATAATAATAATAATAATAATAATAATAAAATAATAATAATAATAGTAATAATAATAATAATAATAATAATAATAATAGTAAAAGTAACAGTTATAAAAATAATAAAAAATGTGGTGTATCTCCAAATGGGTTAAAGAAAACTGAAACCAAGCATACTAAACGTAATACTTATAAACAATCATATAATATATGTTACTATATTTATTCTATAAACTATAGTGAAGATCTATACTGTTGATTAACCGATGTGTTAATGTTTGAATTACGAAGTGTTAACGTAAATTGTTGACAGGTAGTTGTCTGCGCACACTTGATGTGTGAACGCAATGCAATGAAAAAGTGCAGTTTTGCCTTTGTGTTTATTATATACCATCGATATAATCCAAGTGAAATTTACGCTTTGTTATCGTTGCTGTCATTCATTCACCACATGGCGCAGTCAGCAACACAAAAATCACCAATAGGTGTCCATTATTCTGGGAAAAAGGAGCAAACCCAGTACAAGAATGGTCGCAGTGGTTTTCCACTTTTAAGCTAGCCTTAAAGTCTAAAGGGAATCTGAAAATAGACAAACTACTCAGAGCAAAGCCAACACCGGCCGATCTATTTTACCCAGCCAAGCCATCGCTAGATGAAGCAAGACAGCGAATCAGAAGAAGAAGCAAGAAAAAGGGACATCAGAAACCAGAGAAGAAAAATTGACAGGGAAAACGAATGCAAAACAATCGAGTTCAGATGTCCATTCGTCGATCGGTACCCGTGGGATGAAGCAGATACAAAAATAAAAAGCTTATTGTTTTTATCAACTGGGACAGAGGGTACACGAAAATATCATCAAAACAATCCACACACAAAAATCGACAAATGCTCCACTTACGAATTTGCACATGAATTATCAATTACTTTCACCAAACAACGGAATACAAACGACGATAGATTTCAAATAATCAACGCACCTCAAGAACCACACGAATCGCTGGAAACATTCTATAGCAGATTAAGAGAATTAGGAGCCAAAGCGGCATTCGAAGCAGTAGAACAAGACTTAGTAAAGGATTTTTTCATAGGAAAAATGAGCAAAACAAAAATACAAATGGAACTCCTATCAGAGATGAGAACACCAGCGCAAGCTCTCAACTATACACTAGCGCAAGAGCGCGGACAACCAAATCAAAAATAAATCCTAAGAGGAAATAATTCCAACTGGAACACAACAGTAGCACACTTATCAGCACAGAAAACAAGACCAACCATACTTCCAACACCTACACAAAACAAAACCCGCAATGTTGGAGATGCGGGGGTTCATCCACACCAAATCACATGGACAACTGCCCTGAAAAGCTATCACAATACAACCTTTGCAAGAAGCCTGGACAATTTGCAAAAAAGTGCAGATTACAATTACCCCCACTTCTAAAAAACAGAGGACAATATCAACAACAAAAAAACAAGAAACATGAAAAAATTTACTGAAGAAGACAATCCAGCAATTGAACCACCACTAGAAGAAGAGTATGAGACAGAGACACTAGACCCAGAGCCAACAATGCACATCAGGGAACAAATGGAAGATTGGAATACAATCAATTTAATCAAAAGAAATTTCAAAAACACCAGAAACTCAGAGTTAAATAACAAAACTCAACATGGAGAAAAAATAATAAAAACAAAACTCAAGAACAAAAACACAAAACACTGGTTAGCAGACGCAGAACAACTACGCAGTTTCATATACATTCAAACTGCAAAAGAACTGATACAAAAAGACAAACAAATGAAATTAGAAGAATATGATGGGTATATGAATTTCAAATGCTTCAACAACAAAGACATACCAATCATAGGCAACTCCAAATAAAAATAATAATAATAACAATAATAATAATAATAATAATAATAATAATAATAATAATAATAATAACAATTATTATTATTATTATTATTATTATTATTATTATTATTATTATTATTATTATTATTATTATTATTATTTTTATTATTATTATTATTAAATTAGAAATAATAATAATTATAATAATAAAAAAATAGAGATAAAAATAATAATAATAATAATAATAATAACAATAATAAAAAAAAGGAATAATATTAATAATAATAAAAAACAAAATAATAATAATAATATTAATAAAAAAATATTAATAAGAATAAAATAAAATAATCAAAATAGTAATAGTAATAATAACAAGATTAATAATGATACTTATAATAAAAATAAAAATATAAATAATACTCACAATAATAATAATAAAATATTCAATAATTATTTAAAAAAAATAAAAATAATAAATATAAAAATAAAAAGAATAACAATAACAATAATAATAATAATAATAATAATAATAATAATATTAATAATAATAATAATAATAATAATAATAAAAATAATAATAATAATAATAATAATAATAATATAACCATAATAGTAATACTGATAATAGTAATAATAATAGTAATAATAATAATCATAATAATACTAATAATAATAATAATAAAAATAGTAATAATAATAATAATAATAATAATAATAATAATAATAATAATAATAATAGTAACAGTAATAACAACAATAATAATAATAATAATAATAAAAATAATAATGGTAATATAATAAAAATTATAATAGTAACAATAACAAGAATAATAATAATAATAATATTAATAATAATAATAATAATAATAATAATAATAAAAATATTAATAATAATAATAATGAAATGATAATAATAAAAATAACAGTAATAAAAACAACAAAAACAATAAAATAATAAAAAATAATAATAATAATAAAAATAATAATAATAATAATAATGAAAATAATAATCAACGTAATAGTAATAGTGATAATAATAATAATAATAAAAATAATAATAATAATAATAATATTAATAATAAGAATAATAATAATAATAATAATAATAATAATATTAATACTTTTAATAAATGTAGTAATGATGAAAGTAACAATATTAATAATAACAATAATAATAATAATAATAATAAAAATAATAATAATAGTAAAAATAATAGTAATAATAATATTTATTATACTTATAATCGTAATTAAAAATAATAATAATAGTAATAAAAATAGTAACAATGGTGGTGTATCTCCAAATGGGGTAAAGAAAACTGAAACCAAGCATACTAAACGTACTACCTATAAACAATCTTCTACCATATTTTATTATATTTATTCTATAAACTGTCGTTTAACATAAACTATAGTGAAGCTATATACTGTTGATTAAGCGATGTGTTAATGTATAAGTTACGAAGTGTTGACGTAAAGTGTTGACAGGTAGTTGTCTGCGCACACTTGATGTGTGAACACAATGCAATGAAAAGGTGCAGATTTGCCTTTGTGTTTATTATATACCATCGATTTAATCCAAGTGAAATTTACGCTTTGTTATCGTTGCCGTCATTCATTCACCACACGTCGCAGTCAGCGACACAAAAATTGCCAATATGAGTCCACCATTATCATTTACTTTCACCAAACAACGGAACACAAACGACGATAGATTTCAAATAATCAACGTCGTCAAGAACCACACGAATTACTCGAAACATTCTATAGTAGATTAAGAGAATTAGGAGCCAAAGCGGCTTTCGGAGCAGTAGAACTAGACTTAGTAAAGGAATTTTTCATAGGAAAAACGAACAATACAGCAAAACAAATGAAACTCCTATCGGAGATGAGAACACCAGCGCAAGCTCTCAACTATACACTAGCACGAGAACGCGGACAACAGAATCAAAAAGAAATCCTGAGAGGAAATAATTCCAATTGGAACACAACAGTAGCACACATATCAGCACGGAAAAAAAGACCAGCCATACTTCCCACACCTACAACGAAACAATACCCGCAATGCTGGAGATGCGGGGGTTCATTCACGCCAAACCACTTAAACAACTGCCCTGAAAAGCTATCACAATGCAACCTTTGCAAGAAGCCTGGACAATTTGCAAAAATGTGCAGATTACAATTACCCCCACTTCTAAAAAACAGAGGACAATATCAACAACAAAAAAAACAAGAAACATGAAAAAATATACTGAAGAAGACAATCCAGCAATTGAACCACCACTAGAAGAAGAATATGAGACAGAGACACTAGACCTAGAGCCAACAATGCACATCAGGGAACTAATGGAAGATTGGAAAACAATCAATTATATATCAAAAAATAATAATAATAGTAATAAAAATAGTAACAATGGTGGTTTATCTCCAAATGGTGTAAAGAAAACTGAAACCAAGCATACTAAACGTACTACCTATAAACAATCTTATAATATATTTTATTATATTTATTCTATAAACTGTCATTTAACATAAACTATAGTGAAGCTATATACTGTTGATTAAGCGATGTGTTAATGTATATGTTACGATGTGTTGACGTAAAGTGTTGACAGGTAGTTGTCTGCGCACATTTGATGTGTGAACGCAATGCAAGGAAAAAGTGCAGATTTGCTTTTGTGTTTATTATATACCATCGATATATTCCAAGTGAAATTTACGCTTTGTTATCGTTGCCGTCATTCATTCACCACACGGCGCAGTCAGCAACACAAAAATTGCCAATATGAGTCCATTATTCTGGGAAAATGGAGCAAAACCAGCACAAGAATGGTCGCAGTGGTTTTCCACTTTTAAACTAGCCGTAAATGGCTAAAGAGAATCTAAAAGTAGACAAACTACTCAGAACAAAGCCAACACCGGCCGATCTATTTTACCCAGCCATGCCATCGCTAGAAGAAGCAAGAAATCGAATCAGAAGAAGAAGCAAGAAAAAGGGGCATCAGAAACCAGAGAAGAAAGATTGACTGGGAAAACGAGTGCAAAACAATCGAGTTCAGAGGTCCACTCGTCGCTCGGTACCCGTGGGATGAAGCAGATACAAAAACAAAAAGCTTATTGTTTTTATCAACTGGAACAGAAGGTACACGAATATATCATCAAAACAATCCAAACACAAAAATCGACACATGCACCACTTACGAATTCGCACATGTATTATCAATTACTTTCTCCAAACAACGGAACACAAACGCCGATAGATTTCAAATAATCAACGTCGTCAAGAACCACACGAATTACTCGAAACACTCTATAGTAGATTAAGAGAATTAGGAGCCAAAGCGGCATTCGGAGCAGTAGAACTAGACTTAGTAAAGGAATTTTTCATAGAAAAAACCAACAATACAGCAAAACAAATGAAACTCCTATCGGAGATGAGAACACCAGCGCAAGCTCTCAACTATACACTAGCATGAGAACGCGGACAACAGAATCAAAAAGAAATCCTGAGAGGAAATAATTCCAATTGGAACACAACAGTAGCACACATATCAGCACGGAAAAAAAGACCAGCCATACTTCCCACACCTACAACAAAACAATACCCGCAATGTTGGAGATGCGGGGGCTCATTCACGCCAAACCACAAAAACAACTGCCCTGAAAAGCTATCACAATGCAACCTTTGCAAGAAACCTGGACAATTTGCAAAAATGTGCAGATTACAATTACCCCCACTTCTAAAAAACAGAGGACAATATCAACAACAAAAAAACAAGAAACATGAAAAAATTTACTGAAGAAGACAATCCAGCAATTGAACCACCACTAGAAGAAGAATATGAGACAGAGACACTAGACCCAGAGCCAACAATGCACATCAGAGAACTAATGGAAGATTGGAATACAATCAATTTAATCGAAAGAAAATTCAAAAACACCAGAAACTCCAAATACACCAGTTAAATAACAAAACTCCACATTGAGAAAAAATAATAACAACAAAACACAAGAACAAAAACACAATAAACTGGTTAGCAGACGCAGAACAACCACGCAGTTTCATAGACATTCGAACTGCAAAAAAACTGATACAAAAAGACAAACAAATGAAATTAGAAGAATATGATGGGTATATGAATTTCAAATGCTTCAACAACAAAGACATACCAATCATAGGCCAACTCCAAACGGAACTCAACTCCGGTTGTTGGACAGCGAGGAATTGCAACTTTCTTGTTGTGCAGCACAAATCACAAATCCTTGCAAAACTAGGACTGACCCTAACCCAAAAAGAATCAGAAAACGGTAAGAAAATTTTAAATATCAACGAAAATAATATCGAACAGAATATCACAAAATGGATACTCAAAAATTACCCACACCTATGCATAAAACTAGGTAGAGTAAAAACCACATTGCGACGTCTATTTTGAAAAAAGAAAAAACACCAACACAACACATAGGAAGAAGAGTACCACTTCATTTAGTTGAAAAAGTAGAGAAGGAATTGCAAAGACTAATCGACGACAACCAAATCATCCGAATGGAGAAATGTGCCGATAACTTATTCAGAAGCCCGGCAGTAATAACAGTAAAAAAGGACAAATCTATAATAAAAAATTATCGACCATCTAACCGATTCACTCGCAATGCACGTCTCATCGAACAAATTAAATGAAGGACCATGGTGGTTCAGTAAAATTGACCTCAAATACGCATACAGCCAAATACCATTAGAGGAAAGTATTGCGGAACACTGTAATTTTAATATACTTGGAGGAAAAGCAACGGGAACATAATGGTTTGTAAATTTTTTCTATGGCTTAACGGATATGGCGGCGAAATTCTAAAAAACAATAGACAAAACTCTAGAGGGATTGCAAAAATTAGTTTGCATTTCTAGACGACATCTTAATCGCAGCAAAAGGTTTATTCAAATTGCACGAAGAAGCACTGGACACAATACTACACAACCTCGACATAGAAGGTTTAGCAATAAGCCTACAAAAATGCGAATTCGCCAAACAAACCATCGAATAGTTAGGATTTAAACTAACTCCATATGGAGTAACACCATTATTATCAAAAACAAAAGCATTACAAAAATTAGACCCACTGAAAACTTTAAAAAAACTGCGATTTTTTTGGGCAGCATTCATCAGCTAATAAAATTTATCCCTAATCTCGCAGAAATATTGGAATCATTACGTCTTTACTAAAAAAGAAAACACAAGCAGGTCAAATGAAATCAAAAGGGAAAAAAACACACAAGAACATTTACCAACATCAAAGAACAAATATCAAAAATAATCGATAATAAACACTCTGATGTAGAGAAAGAAACACGAGTCAAATGCAAAGCCAGTAAATTAGGTTTAGGTGCATCATTAAAACAAAAAACAAACAATATTTGGCGTACAATAGCATTTGCTAGCAGATTCCCTAATCCCGTAGAACAAAGATAAAGCGCTAACGAATTAGAACTACTAGCTGTAGTTTGGTCGTTAGAACACTTCAAACACTACTTACAAGGACCAGAGTTCACGCTCCAAACGGATCATCAAGAATTATTTACAGCCCTTAAAGAAATTAAAGGCATCAAAACCTACCAAAGCTGGCTAACACGTTGGTTAGATAGATTACTCCCATTTAACTTTATCATAGAACATATCCCCGGAAAACAAATGGGAGTTGCTGATTATTTCAGCAGAAATCCAAACGGAGTAGCAACTCCACCATCAGAAGAAAATACACATTTCATAATTAATCAAATAAAGGTTTTCAAATTCACTCTATTACAGAATATATTACGCAACAATAAAAGCTACATTAACAACCAAACAAACAATTATGACGTCATAAAACACTCCACGCACACGCTTTTTGTCATTTTCACCATAGAAATAAGTTTCATTCTCTAAACACTCGAAAACTCCAAGTGAGTAAAAATCTTTCTAATCAACCACACACAAATTCAAATAAAATCTCATAAAAATTCCCATTAAATTTACCAGTTTTTATTTTCAATCAAAAACCCACCACGCAAAAGATAAAAGTCATTACAAGACACAGACCACAAATCGAAACATCCACCAGACTGATAATTACAAGATTCCAAGCTCCAAATAACAAAAACATCACACAAAAGAAATCAATGGAAAAATCACCAACAAGACCCCCGCTAGTCACAATAAGCACATAAACTGTGGAAACAAATAACATAGGAAAAGGAAGAGAACCACTGCAACCGAATCTACATTTGGAAAAATTCCCATTAAGCAAATCCCCAGAAAGAATGCCAGACTACAGAAAACATCTTGCTAAAGTTTTTTGAGAGGAATTTCTCGCGGAGGCGACGAAACAGGACATACTATTAACACCAGTGATAAGGACGATTAGAGACAAGGAATGGGAAAGTCTGGAGTAGACTAACAGGTATTTCTACTCACTACGCAGGGACTTACCGGAGACAGAATCAGGCTGCATGCTATGTGACAACAAACTCGTTATTTCCCGAAATTTAAAATAACTGGTGATTGATGCAATTCATCAAACACACCCCGGTCAAGCTGTCATGTTAAGCCTGGGAAATTTAGTACGGTTCCCATGTATCCACAGGAGATTTACTTCAAAAGCACAAGCATGTGAAGAGTGCACTAAACAAGGTAAAAACCTAGAGCCAATAACACTAAAACAAGATTTAGGTAAACTCCTTGAAACTATCAGAACCAAATGGATCTCTTAGGCCCAATCCCATTCCGTAATCACACAGATAACTATTATTTAGTATCAGTTGATTGGTATTCAAGATTCCCAACGGCACAAGTATACATAAACTGCGACGCGTCAACCGAAATAGAATATTTTGAGGAATAATGTAGATTTCATGGTATACCCCGTTCAGTAAGGTGCGACCAAGCACAAGCTTTCTAATCCAGAGATTTCAATGTATACTTTAAAGATACTAACATAAAACTAATACTGGCTCCAGCTGGAGATCACAGAGCAAAAGGAATGGTCGAAAGGCTAATCCAAACAATAAAGCAAAAACTTGGAGTAATGACGATTGACCCACTGTGGTCATCCCAGGACATATCGACAATTGTAGCTAACATAATACAAAACATAGGATTAATCCCAAAAAGGTTCACAAGAATAGCACAATTCGAAGCACGTAGCGGCAAAAAGCCAAGCACCGCACTATCAAACATTGTAACAAAACCAAACACACACAACTTGTCATATAAACAAAAAAAACTTTGCTTCAGATCGGAGATTACTAAAGCAACCAGTATTAACCCCAGCGGCTATGTGGGACATGGAGCAGGACTCCGAGCCGGAACTCAACATACAGTACAAAGAAACAACTGAGAAGACCCCACCCCCAGACAACACCAACCTCACAGAGAGTGAAGACTCCGAGAATGCGC
Source organism: Convolutriloba macropyga (assembly GCF_964194025.1). Lineage (NCBI taxonomy): Eukaryota > Metazoa > Xenacoelomorpha > Acoela > Convolutidae > Convolutriloba > Convolutriloba macropyga. The sequence goes on from NC_134480.1 coordinate 1,288,308, forward strand.
CGCTGCTTAGCCCCACGCGCATCCCGGGTAAGATTATGCCATCAAAATTAGAAATAACATTCGGCGATAAGACATCAACAGTAATATATAGTAAGAAACAACCGGCACGAAAAACCATAGCACGCAAAGCACCAGAGCCACGCTGAATTCTAAAACCACAATGGAACATAATAGAAAATGGCACCATCACAAATTACTCACCACACACAATAACACTTGACGCAGACAATCGCAATAACACTGTCATAAGGAAAAGCGATTTAGCTTTAGTAACACAACCAGTCACACAACAGCAAAAACAAGCACCTCCAACGAAAAGATTAATACACATGGTAGCGTGCAAATCCGTTGGGGAGAACAACATTTAACGAGAAAAAATAAAACAATTCTATTTAGAGGAAAAGAGACAGGTCAAGCAAAGACAACACATACTAATACAATGACCCAGCACAGCTTCAACAAAAACTCCATTGGGAGACCAGGACCTCTACAGTCATGAAAAACTCGTCGCAATCGCAAAGAACAACCAAACGCAACAACAACAGAAGATACGAACACAGCATAAACAGAAAATAAACAACACCAAACAGCAACCAAGACAACAATTCCACCTCAAAGACGAAAGAAGCATACGATGCCACAAAAAGATTCAAGGCGAAATGAATCTGGAACACGCAAGCAACAACAAAAGCCAAATGAATCATTCCTGACAATTTCCCGTGCAGCTGCCCTACAGCAGACAAAAATCCATATGAAGAAAAAACCAAATAGATCTTTTATTCGTATTAACAAAGAAGAACTAATCAAGTCACCGACTATCGATGTTATCGCATTAACATCGGATTCAACACAAAATAGCCCACAGAAAGTATATATATCAAACAACCAGTTTGATTTCATGGTCACTTCACCGAATAGTCCAGAGATCCCACCGCCATTCACTTTCAAAATCTCAACACCAAAGATTGACAAAGCTGTAAAGAAGATACAGCACCTCAATACAACCCCTACATCCAGCAACTTGCCAATCGAATACCAGGCAACTCCAAGCGGAGAAACACCATTTGAGGTGATTGCACTCATAAGCATAATTACCAACAAAAAGCCAATAAACAACACACAAGCACCCATTACGAATGCTATCTCAATCCAAAAGCAAACAACAGAGGTCCAAAGAGGTCCAAATCAAGGACCCTAAAGAACGTGACATTAACGAGGAACACCAGATAGCAGCTCCCTCACCTGCTAAAAGCTCTATTTCAGACATTAAACCAGGCGACTTCTATGATGAAGAATTCCAAGAATGAAATTCGTGTCTCTCGCATGGGGAATGTGGTGTATCTCCAACAAACCAAGCATACTAAACGCACTTCCTATAAACACTCATAAACTATATGTAATGATATTTATTCTATAAAGTGTCGTTTAACATAAACTATAGTGAAGCTATATATTGTTGATTAACCGATGTGTTAATGTTTAAGTTAAGAAGTGTTAACGTAAAGTGTTGACAGCTAGTTGTCTGCGCACACTTGATGTGTGAACGCAATGCAATGAGAATGTGCAGTTTTGCCTTTGTGTTTATTATATACATTCGAGATAATCCAAGTGGAAATTACGCTTTGTTATCGTTGTCTTCATTCATTCACCACAATAATAAAAAAAATAATAACAATAATAATAATAATAATAATAATAATAATAATAATAATAATAATAATAATAATAATGAAAATAATAACAATAATAATAGAAATAATAATAGTAATAACAATAATAATAAAAACAATCATAATGGTAATATTGATAAAAGTAAAAAAAATAATAATAAAAATAATAATAAAAATAAAAGTCTTAACAATAAAAATAACAATAATAATAATAAAATTATTAGCAATAATAATAATAATAATAAAAAAATAATAATAAAATTAATAGTAATAATAATAGTAATAATAACAATAATAATAATACTAAAAATAATAATAATAATAATAGTAATAATAATAATAATAATAATAATAATAATAATAATATTAAAAATAATAATAATAATAATAATAATAATAATAAAAATAACAATTATAGTATAAATAATAGTAATAATTAATAAGAATAACAATACTAATAAAAAAAAATTAGCAATATTATAATAATAAAAATAATAAAACTAATGATGATAAAGTTAAGAGTAGTAGTAATAGTAATAATAATAACAATAACAATAATAATAATACTAAAAATAATAATAATAATAATAGTAATAATAATAATAATAATAATAATAATAATAAAAATAATAATAGTAAAAATAATAGTAATAATTAATAAGAATAACAATAATAATAAAAAAAATTAGCAATATTATAATAATAAAAATAATAAAACTAATGATGATAAAGTTAAGAGTAGTAGTAATAGTAATAATAATAATAATAATAATAATAACAATAACAATAATACTAAAATTAATAATAATAATAGCAATAATAATAATAATAATAATAATAATAATAATAATAATCATAATAAAAATAATAATAATAACAATAATAATAGAAATAATAATAGTAATAACAATAATAATAAAAACAATCATAATGGTAATATTGATAATAGTAAAAAAAATAATAATAAAAATAATAATAAAAATAAAAGTCTTAACAATAAAAATAACAATAATAATAATAAAAATATTAGCAATAATAATAATAATAATAAAAAAATAATAATAAAATTAATAGTAATAATAATAGTAATAATAACAATAATAATAATACTAAAAATAATAATAATAATAATAGTAATAATAATAATAATAATAATAATAATAAAAATAATAATAATAATAATAATAATAATAATAATAACAATTATAGTATAAATAATAGTAAATATAATAATTAATAGTGATAGTAATAATAATAACAATAATAATATTAATAATAATAATAAAAATAATAGTAATAATAATAATAATAATAATAATAACAGTAATAATAAAATATAATAATAATAATAATAAAAATATTAATAGTAATAATAACAAGAATAATATTAACAATAATAATAATAATAATAATAATAATAATAATAATAATTATAATAATAAAAACAATAATTTCATTATTACTAAAAAAATAATAAATTTATTAATATTTTTAAATATAATAATTAAAAAAAAATAAAAATAATAATAAAAAAAAATTATTAACAATATTCCTTGTGGAATCATTACAACCTATTCAAAATATATATTTCATTTACCGTCCAAAGAGACCTCCCAGCGGAGATATTACCCGCAACTACAATAGCCACTAGAGCTCCTACAGAGTCAATAGCTACAAACGGAACCAGATTCTATTTAGATAAAGAGCGGGATAACACGGCGCAGCCAGCGATTCCTAAATCCCCTTTAGGAGTCCCAGTATACTGGGAATCGGGCGCAAACCCCGCGTCCGAATGAAGCACGTGATTTGGAACACTGAAATTGGCCATAATGGCACGGGACAATCTCGTTGTTGATAATTTATTAAGACTAAAACTAACACGAGCAGAATTTTTTTACCCAACCCTCCCAACATACGAAGATCCCTTTGAAGGTGAAACCCAAAACGAAGAACGACAAAAGGAACAAAAGAATGAAAAGAGAAAAGTAGATTGGGAGAACGAGTGTAAGCAAATCGAATTCAGAGGACCAATGATAGATCGAATCCCGTGGGATGAAGCAAACCTAAAGGTCAAAAGCCTCATCTAACTCTCGCTGGGAACAAAGGGTGCCGCACCAATCATCAAAGAAACCCACATACTAGAATCGAACGCTGCACCATAAAGGAATTAGTGCACGAGCCTTCAATTACGTTCACCCGACCAAGGAACCTAACATTCGATCGCTTCCAGTTTTTCCGCGCGATGCAACAAAGCAACGAATCACTGGAAAAGTTTTACAGCAGACTCTGAGAATTCGGATCCCATGCTAAATTAGAACAACTAGAAGGAGATATAGTAAAAGACCTGTTCATTTCGAACATGCATGGTTCCAACATACAAATGGAACTACTTTCGGAAATCAGAACGCCACAACAGGTGCTCAATTATGCCATCAACAGAGACAGAGGGCAAGCGAATGAACATGAATATCGCAGAGCACACTCCAACTGGAACACAGTTACTTACGTGCGCCCTAACAAACAACAGAGCACTTCATCATCGCAAAAACCACAAAAAGCAACCCCATGCAGAAAATGTGGTAACCCATTAAGCCTAGCACATCTCCAGATTTGCCCAGCTAAAAACCAAATATGCAGCATCTGCAAGAAAATAGGCCATTATACATCGTTATGCACAGCAAAGATACCAGAACGAAAAACCCCCCCAAGACAACAACTTACAACACCAGGCCAATATACGTCATCACAAGCAAGACGGGTAAGACACGTAAAACCAGAAATATCTCGAGACGATTCTACAGAAGGAAGTGTAGATGCTGAAGCAGCACTGTACAAAAAAGAGCTTCACGAAGATTGGGTCAATATCAACCTGATACGCCCAACAATATTCCACAATCAACCCAACGACAACGTAAACAAAAACACCGATGGAGAGTTCTGGGTAGAAACGGTAACAGACCAAGAAAAACTCCAATGGCTTGCCGACACCGGTTCACCAAGATCTTTCATAATCATCGACAAAGCTTTGGATCTGACGAATAAAATCCCCAACGCGGCGATCCTTCCATACAAAGAAAACACAAAGTACAGATGCTTCAACAACAACAACATCCAAATTCGAGGCGTACTCCTTTTGGACATAACGTCAGGATCATGGGTAGCAAAACAATGCAAAGTACTGATCGTTCACAACAAGACAAATAACATCATGGGTCGAGACTTATTGGCAAAAATAGGGATCACACTCAACGCAAACAAACCAAAGGGTAAGCAAACTTTACAAGTTTTTAACATCCAAACGGAGAAAAACGTCATTAAGTGGATACTTCAAAAATATCCACACCTTTGTACAAGATTAGGCCGTTCAAAAAATCACATAGCCCAACCAATATTCAAAGAAAATTATACCCCGTCACAACACAAAGGCCGGAGGGTACCATTACACCTTTTAGAAAAAATCGAAAACGAGCTTAACAAACTAGTAGACGAAGGACAAATAATCAAATTAGAGAAATGTCCGGACGAGCTTTTCATAAGCCCAGTAGTAATAAGCGCCAAAAAAGACAAAAGCGTCAAATAAGCTCTCGACTCGAAAAAACTCAATGACGCATTACACAAGAACAAGTACCAAATGCAAAGTATCGATCACTTAATAGACTCGGTAGCCCTCTACATCTCCGAAAGAAAAAACTTACCAGGTCAATATTGGTTCTCAAAAGTAGATCTCAAATACGCATACAGCCAAATTCCACTGGATGAAAATATACAAAAAAACTGCAATTTCAATATATTAGGAGGACGCGCAACAGGCGCGTACCGCTTTATCAACGGATTCTACGGCTTAACGGATATAGCAGCCACATTTCAAAAAACAAAAAACAAAACACTCCAAAACATAAATACAAAAGTTGCATATCTAGACGACATTCTAGTGATAACGAAAGGTAGTTTACAAGTCCTCGAAAACGAATTAGACAAAATAATGAGAAAACTAAATGAAGAAAATTTAGCAATAAACCTACAAAAATGCGAATTCGCAAAAGAAGAAGCCCGATGGTTAGGTTTTAAAGTGACTCCAAACGGAGTAACCCCAACAAAATCAAAATGAGTTGCCATTATATCTTTAGAACCACCAAAAACACTTAATTAATTACGCTCATTCAGGGGATGCATCCACCATTTAATAAAATTCCTTCCAAATCTGGCAGAAATGTCAGAACCACTTAGACCGTTGTTACCAAAAGCCAACACAAAGGCAGAAAACAAACTTAACTGGAATAAAAAGCACACAGAAGCATTCAATGAAATAAAATTATAAATCCAAAACTTTACCGAAAACAAACATTTCGATACTGAAAAACAAACAAGAGTCAGATGCGACGCCAGCGAAAAAGGACTGGGGGCATGCCTAGAACAAAAATACGGTATTAACTGGGAACCAGTGGCATACGCTCGCAGATTCCTGAATAATCTAGAACAACGGTATAGTGCACACGAACTAGAACTACTGGCAGTGGTCTGGTCACCAGAACACTTTCAATACTACTTATACGGTTCACAGTTCATTCTCCAAACGGATCATCAAGCACTTCTGTTTGCCCTAAAAGAAAACAGGGGCCATAAAACATATCAAAGTCGCCTAACACGGTGGGTTGACCGCCTCCTAAAAATCCACTTTGCGGTCGAACATGTACCAGGAAAAAATATGGGATTTGCTGATTATCTCAGTAGAAATCCAACAGGAAAGCCCCCCCCCCCTCCAACAGAAGAAGACAAAAAATTTGTCATCAATACTATAAACGAAATAACGTTCGCGCTAATCAAAAACAGCCTCGCTGCAAATGGAGCAAGTGTATCTAAAGCAGACAAGAAACAAGTCAATTGTGCTCACGTCAAAAAAACGAACGAAAGAACGCTTTTCGCCGTAAACATTATAGAAATCAGTCGCTTTGTCTTACTTCTAATTCCCCAGCTTTCGCTAATTCAAATTTAAACCCACTCAAAAGTAAACTAATCGCCTTTATAACGCGAAAAAATCCATTAAAAGAAACATTCCAAATACCAATCAAAAAGCGTTTCCGCGACCCAAACAAAAAAACTCCAAATGGAGCATTCCGTTCCATCAACCAAAATATTAATCAATTCGAGTACACAAACTGATTACATATCAAACAAAGGCAAAGGCCTAGATGCTATCGACGAGTCTAAACACGAAGACTTATTCCCCAGTTACAGTGATACTCCAACCCCACTTTACCGAGAAAATTTAAAGAAAGTTTTTTAACGAAGAGTTCATTGCAGAGGCCTCGAGCGAAGAACTGAAACCATTTATCGACTTAGTTATAGCCCAAAACTGGGAAGACCTCAAAAAAGTAAACCCTTTATACTATAAAATTCGCCGCGATTTATCCGTCACACCCACCAATTGTTTGATTTACGACAACCGGATGATAATCCCCAACAATTTAAAACACCTAGTACTCGACGCTATCCACAACAAGCACCCAGGCCAAGTGGGAATGCTGGCACTAGCAGAGCTGGTTTGGTGGCCCCACATCCACTTGGAGATAGTGGCGAAAGCCCAAGCTTGCAGATCATGCACAGACATAGGTAAAATTTAAAATCCCTAATACTTAAATCACAACTAGATTCACTACAACCGCTCACGAAACCGAACCAAGAAATCCAAATGGACTTTGCTGGTCTGATACCACTTAATGAAAAAACACAGATTAACTACATACTAGTCACGGTTGACCGCTTATCAAGATACCCACATGCTAAAACATTTCAGAACTGCGACACCGAAACAGCACTAGACTACCTCGAACGCTACTGTAAACAACATGGTATACCTAGATCAATAAGATGCGGCCAAGCCCAAGCAATTAAAGCAAAAGAATTTGAAATTTTTTGCAAAAACAAAAATATGAAACTAATTCTTGATCCAGCTGGAGACCACAGAGGAACGGGTAAGGTTGAACGACTAATTCAAACTATAAAACGATGGCTAGCCGTTCTAGACATAGACCCCAATTGGAGTAATGAAACATTAAGCACTAGGCTTGCTAGCAACATCGAAAACATGCCTCTAATACCTAACAAAACAACTAGAACAACACCATTCGAAGCACACTTTGGACGTAAACCTAACACAGCGCTCTCGAATATTGTAACTAAGCCATCACTCAATA
>NC_134480.1:1306171-1336947 GCF_964194025.1 Convolutriloba macropyga
CAAAAATTTCGATATTCAGGTTTAAATCCTAGCAGGCAATACCAGAAGATGAATGAAGACCTTGAAAAGCTGAGGTCGATCGGAATTTCAAATAAATGGTTATAGTTTTTTTCCCCGAGAACATTCACGTTTTTTTTTTCAAACTTATTTAATTCTTGATTGCAAGATTAGAGAGTCTCACTGGGGCAGGATTTGCGGGTACTAGTACCCCGTTACCTGTTCTCTTTGGTTGCGGTAAAGAATTATTTTGTTTATTATTAGATGTAGATTTGTATTACCTGATCAAAGAAATATATTCTTTCTTTCTTAACAAGAATCGGGCTCTATTTACACCCCTGCCGACAATGGCAGTCGTTTCTCGAACAACTTAGAGGCACGCTATGACACAAAGGAACTGCTCACAGTGATCTGGGCACTGGAACACTTTAATTACTATATTTACACTTGTGTGGCTCCTAATTCACTCCACAAACAGGTCTCCAAGTATAAATAACCGCTTTTAGAGAAATGAGAGTCAGAAAGCGCAGAGTAAAGAACCATGACCAAGTACCGAAGTAGTAACAGACCAAACTTGGGTCACAATGAAAAACTTCGACCTGTAATTTTTTAAATTTTTAACTGAATCCCCAACAAATTGTTCAGTTTATGACAATCGTATATTCCTTCACCAACTAAACATCTAGTTTTTGATAAAATCCGACACAAATACCGCCGTCAATTTGGGACACTATTCCTTGCAAAGTTAGTGTGGTGGTGCCACATTGATTCGAATGTCATAGCTGACACACGGATGGATAGCAAATCAGCCAAGCAAAGATAACAATTGAAAACTAAAGTTACTTGATCCAATCCCGGTGCCCTACCTTTGTTTTCAGAGCCTAATGAGCATCGTCTTTATACTGAAAGTTGAAGTTTTCCTCTGAAACTTTGTTTAATAGACCACATGACAGGTTTTTGAGGGAGAGGATCTTGTTTCAATTCCTTGTTTATTCAAAATATTCCAAGTTTCCTTCATATTAGAGAAGTTTTTAGTTCAGGTAGGAATTACATCCTGGCATTATATACACTGCATTAGTCTCTACTCTCCATTGTTTTCTTAACTATTATTTTTTCCACCATCACTTTTTCTCAAGAACCTTTTCTTTCACTGCTTTCACTTTTTCAAAATATGATTCATTATGTGGCTAGATCTATTCATTTTCGAATAAATCTGTAAATTTTTCAGTTATACGTAAGAGTTTTTATTGCTTGTTAGAGATAACAATTTGACATTTATTTCAAGTAGCTCGCTGTAATTGCCCATGAACTAATAGTTTCCTTGTTTAATTGTTTCTGATTCCGTTTTTTGTGATTCCCACTATGTTCCTCTTTAATTTTCTGTTCACTAAACTGCCAGTTGTTGTTTTTTTAATAAAATCTTAAAACAATTTCAAATAGAGCTGAGGAAATATAAGAAGCAAATGGAAGAATTTCTTGAAGGTTACCGCTTTAAGTGACTTACATAATAACAAGGAAGCTCGGTAATGTGCGATTGCATTTAAGGTTACGACCCCGCTCATCCGCAATTTCGGCATAATTGGCTACCAAATGTGGAACAGATAGAAAAACCCAAAATTTCAAGAACTTTTCAAAAAAATTGGTGTATGAACCAAAAGATAGCCTCCGAAGCAAATAACTCAGTAGAGTAAAAAATGATGCATTAGATTGATGATATATGCCAATATTAAGAAAGCGAGTCAAGACGAACAGCAAAATCAAACAACAACAACAAACATTAATTACATCGAAAACATTATGTTCTTTTTAAAAAACAAAACTTCCAAACAAAGTCAAGATAGCGTCATATAAAACTGAAACTAAATAAAACTGAATTGTAATTCACCGGAAAAAATATGAGACCAGTCCATAATAAGGCTTGGTAACAATTAGACAATAAAGAACAAAAACAGTAAAGTTGGAAAATTCGTTTTTTAAAAAAAAAAACAAATAATTTTAAAGTAATGAAAAAACCATTAGAAATCAATTAAAACTTCTCATGGGTTTAAGCTTACCAGTGTTTCTAAAGATGGTAATTAGGAACTGTCAGTATTCAAATTTTATGCGGTTACAAAAAGAATAACAATTCGACAACAAACAAAAAATCAGTTAAAATTTGGCAGAAAACGCTTTGAAAGCCGTTAAGCGAATCTTCAAAAACATAAGATTTTGTGGCCTTGATCCCTTTTGACACCCTTCATTGACAACAATAATGTCATTTTTGGCATGTTATTAACAAGATTAGCTAACAAACAGACAATGAAAGGAACAAAATTGCAATGTTAAACTGTTTTTTTTTCTTATTTTGGAAAACAATTATTTTCAATGTCATGAAGTCGTCAGCTATCTACTAGTATCAGAATATTGGCGCTTCTATTCTTCCTCGAAAAACCAATTAAACCGGGCCGTTGTACGGGAAATTTCATCCGACTAAAAAAAAAACAAAATGAAAACGACAGTTAAAGACAAAATTAAAAAATTCAATTAAATTCTTCAAATAGTTGTGTCGAAGCCCTTAAAACCATTTTCTATATCTCTAAGGATTTTAATATTATCAATTTTGCTTCTTTTGAGGTAATAGGTAATGTTCAAAAAGCCATTTTTTAATTAAAAAAAACAAAATTTTAAAAAATTCGAAACAACCAGAAGCTTGCAAGTAATACACTCGATACAATTTTTTGGAGCTAATCAGGGAGCCAATTGGACCTATCACTAGTGAGCTTTGATTTTAAATGTTCTGTTATTTATGTAATAAAAAAAGATCGAATTTTTTAAATAAAAAAGACCTGCTGATTACAGTCCAAATTAATTTTGAATTGTAACCAACCAAGATAGGTCCAAAACTAGCCCTGCTAATGCTGTTGGTCCAATAATAATACTTATTTTTTCAATTGTCATGGATATTGATTTTTTGTTAGTTAAAAAACTCAAAATTGAACGCTGCCTTTTTGATATTTAATGAGTAAAATTAGCAAAAATGGCCAAGTTTTAATTACAGAGCACTCTCAACGGCAGTTGAAGTAGAAATAGCTACCCTTTTGAGTCTACAAAAATGTGTTAGTGGCATTTGTGTGTGCACATCCTGCAAATTTTAACAAAATGGACTAAAGAAACTTATTTCGTGCTGCTTTTTGAGGAAAAAGAACAAATTTTAAAATTTTAGCCAAAACTTTTGACAAAAAAACTGAAAAAAACAGCCGACAATATTTTTTGTCCCTAAAAACGAAATCAACAGCAGCTTCTTAAAAAATTTTCACAAATTTTATCAAAATTAGCAAAATTTTATTCAAAAGTTCCTAAAAATGTGAATAAAATCAACGGAATTAACTCTTTTTGCTTTAAAAGTGTGAACTTCAATAACTCCCTGTAGAAAACGAAAATCAAAAATATCTTTTTAATTCGATATTATATGCTGGGAAAGCTTTCTAATGATACTAGTCTCCACTCTCCACGATGACTATATCAACTGGCTAAAATTATCTGAACAAAAAAACCCATTTGTGTATATAGTTCCTCCCCTCTCAAGAGGGGTCGGAACAATTAGGAGTCTCATTTGTTGTCTCCATAATGAGAGCTTAAAATCATCAATTGATTCAAATTTATTAAAATTACCACACCACGGTTTCCCTTTAAACAACTCTATGCTACACAAGTGCCAGATTTGTTGGGTTTTGGATTTGAAAAAAAAAGCGTTCTAAAATAAGAAGAGAAATTGATTTTTCAAAATTGAGAGGCAGGCAATGATATTTTGCAGCAGAATTTACAGATTTACGTTAGAAATTTATAAGATGGGGATCGGATTTTGGTGATGAAAAAAGGCGCAAAAATCAGATGTATATATACTCATTATCAGTGCAAGCAAGTCAAGATATAGAACCAATCTTAGAACCATAATTTATAGGTTACCCAATGTGTTTCGCTTCTGCAAATTTTCTAAAATTATTTTGCCAGGGTTAACTTAAATAGTGTGCATTTACAATTTTCTAATAATTCGTTCACATTTTCGTAGCTTTCATAATCATTTAACACATGCTGGGAAGATTATAAATCACATATTATAACTCGAATAATAGTTATCGAGATGCATCAGTTTGAAATGAATGTTGATTCCAAGCTCCATTAATTGACTACTCATATATACAAACTTTGTGAATTGAATAAATTATTTACTAGCCATATTTAAGTTAAGCTTTCTTTCTAATAATTCTTACTAAGATCAAGACTGCAGTTTGATCGGAATTCTAACATCTCCACTCAGATTTGAGCTGATTAGTTAAAGACTGTTCCCATTAAAACTTTTCTGAATATTTCCACATTTGATACTGGTAAGGATTTCGTGAAGATGTCGACTGCCACTTTCTCAGTAGGACCGAAGTGATTTGAAATAACTCATTCTACCGTCGTGCCTCGAATGAAGTGAAACTTTGTCTGACTGTGCTTGTTCTTATTTTGCATGACTGGGTTTTGGCACAATTTGGTACAACTTTGATGTTCCTCTTTAACTGCTATCGGAATTTCCTGCTGGATCCCAAAATCTTTCAAAAATTGTTTCAGATACAATGATTGCCGAACTGCTGCTACCATGCTCTGAATTTATGCTTGTGATGAAGAAAAAGCAACTCTCGACTGCTTCTTGACAACCCAGCTGGATGCTGCGGCACGTGCGTTGAACTTGATATAATAGCTCATTGTTGATTTTCTGTCGTTCACGTCACCAGAAGAGTCTGCTTTCCTCCACTAAATCATAACTAGCCTGTTTTGTGTAAATAAGTTTTAATTTTTTTGAACCTTGAAGATATCACCGGAGTTGCTCCAGCATTGATTGGTAGGTGCATAGCCAGCTTTGATTGGTAGGTGCAATCATGTGTGTTGCCAGAATTTTGACTCTGAACAATATCTCTGGCCTCTTCTGTTTGTTCGGAGAAAGAAGTGATCCAACCAAGCTTCTGTAGGTCCTTTGATCCAATTCTTCGTCATTGTTCTGTTCTGCCTGATTTTTAAAATTCAAGTCAGCTGTAGTTCTTGGAGGTTTGCGTTGATCCATTTCAAACCGCACAAACTTTTTCTCTATGGAGCATTCTTGGTCGACTGTGACTTTGCCCTCTTCTTGTCTGTTTCCTAGACCCCGAAACCAGTGTTGTCACCCTTGGTCTTCCATTTGGAATTCTGCCTTAAGTGCCCACTTTACATCTGAGATCACGGTCGTGCTTCTTGATGCTACTAGGAGATGCTACTTGATGTCGTCAACGCAGACCAAGATGAAGATGTTTCAGTTCTCGCAAACAAGCAAGGATTGTTCCTAATTCGGTCGATAACATGTCTCACTATTTAGTTTGCCAGCTCCTTTTACCAGTTGCTTTCCCTTTATATGATACTCGTTCCCTGGATGTTCCAGATGCACTTCTTCCTATGTTTTTTACTGCCGGAAAACCGCCTTGACGTCAAACTGGAGCAACACATTGCCCTGCTTTGCCGATAGTTAAAGTAGAATACTGGATGTCTATGGCGTACAAGTAGGCGTAAAATTTTCAAGGTATTCCATTCTTCTACTTGTTTGAAACCTTTCGCTACATAGCCTGCTTTCTATTCGTCAACTGAACAACTGGGCCCCAATTACACTTTGCAGACCCATTTGCCCGATATGACGTCCGTGTCTGTGTGTGGTCTCATTAGGTTCCAAGTCCTACTGTCTTGGAGTGCTTTGACCTCGTCCTTCATTGACCGGTGCCACTGGTCCGAACTGTCACCTTGCTTAGCTTCGCAGATATTTTTGGGGTTTCACATAGTCACCCTCATTGACAACAAGATGGAAACTGACTTCTCCAAAAAAAAATTGGAACAATACTTGCTATTGTCCGTCGTCTAAGCTCTTTCCTGTCCGCTTGCTCCAGTGTCTCTTCAGAGAAATCAACAGTCTCGGAATGTGAGAAGTCTTCTGTGTCAATGTCTTTCAGTGACTCTGTGTCTCTGAGACTCCCTCTTGTTCCAGCTCATCTTCTTCTTTTATCTAGTGGTGATTCCTCAAAATACAAGGAACCTTGTCTTAGTGTCGTTTCTCGAGTGTTCACACTCTCTGCGTGATGCCGCTCCTCTTTTACTGCAGCAGATGTGCCCTGTCTTTTGTTGTTGCCAATGGTTTTATGACCATCAGTTGCTGTGACCCCTCATTTAGTAGGTCTTGCGTCTCTGTGTTGTCAGAGATTGAGCCCATTTCGGACTCCTTGATGATAACATCTCGTAATGCCACCACCTTACGTTTGTTTGGTACGTACACCAGGTATGCGATGTCTCCTTCAGTTTAAACCAGAATTTTCCCTTCCAGTGCTTTGGTTTCAAGTTTGCTGTCGTCTCTGTCTTCCTAGTGAAAAATTTGCAACAAAAAAAAATTTTTTTATTAATTGAAACCTTAAGTTTTATACCTTGCAGCAGCTTTGCTGGGCATTTTTCTTCTCTCACAACCAAGTTTCTGGTCATTGTCGCGTGAACAATTGCTGCTCCCTACATCATCTTGGGAAGTCCTGAGTTAATGAGCAAGCATCTTGCATCTCCAGCAGTGTCTTGTTGCATCTCGCAGCTAACTCATTCAGTTGCGGCGTCTCTGGAATTTTCTTTTCCTAAAGATTACCTGCATCTAATCAGCACATCATCAACTGCTCTGAGAAAAACTCCTTTGCATTGCCTTGCCTCGGCGTCGTGGGCGTCTACTGAGAACAAATTTCTTGGGACTGGTCAGTGCTTTACCCTTTGCCTTAAGCAAGTCCACAAACACAAATTTCGTTTGCTGGTCTGCAAACATAATGCAGAACCGGAACCCTGGCAGTAATTCTACTCTGAAAGGTCCCCTCACGTCTGTGAACACCCTCTCTAGCGTCTTTGCTGCTGGAGTCTTTGCGATCTTGGCCAATACGCGCACATTGCATATATTATCGAGTTCCTCACTGTCTTTGGTACATTACTGACCACAATCAATTGATTCAAATGACAAAATTGACTGTTCCACCTCCTTGCACTGTCGAGCTTCATGCTGACGGAACTCTTCTTGAATTTAAGGACGCTGAAAAGTAAGTAAAACAAATTATTCTCTTTTGTGAATTTTGCCCCAATTCTCTTCTGGTTTATCAAACAGCTGTTTCATGTTTCCTCTCGTGCATCTTGCGACTGATATGATGATTTAGGATTAACCAATCACACACAAAGCAGTCTTGATTTTGTAGTGAATTCCCTTTTGTTTGAAGGTATTCTGATCCTCACACAGCCTCTTCCCTCCACTGTTGAAGCCTATCCATTGGGATTTTGACCACTGATTGTCCATAATTGCATCTATGTTTGTCACTATTGTCATTATGTGATCCCTAAAACTACTGTTTACAAGCGTGCCTGCTGCCTTCCACTGGGTAAGAGGTGGCCTGTGTTCCTCTTCTGGTGTAGACAATGTTGGACCCATTGCCACTGACTCATGTTTGCCTCCATCTCTTTGTCTCTTGCGTGCCCTGTCTAGGTGGCCCTTCACGCAACACTTGTTGCATTGTACTGCCTCCTTTCCTCATCAGTTCTTGTCAAAAGGCCAATGATCACACACAAAAAGCAGTTTCCACTCATGGGTCCCTTCTTGAAGTCATGCATCACTGCCAGTGCCACTGAACCAATTATTTATTTGTATCTCGCTGCTACGGTGTCATGGAAGTCTTGAAGCCTTTTCTTCAGCACCGTGAAATTCGTTTCTGGGTTAACGATTTCCCGAACAGCAAAACCTTCTTACCTCATTGACAGATCTTTGAGGACCAAGGCGTTGAAAAGAGTCCCTGAGATGGCACCCTGCTTCTTGTAGCCATGTGAAGAAGCTTGGCCACCAAAGTCACCACTTTCGACGTCTCTACACTCTGAAATCTTTCCTACAAACGCTTCCAATCCTCTGTACCGTCTCCCATGCAGTCATGTCCCACGCAGACATGTCTCATCAGCATCAGGATTGTTGCATCTAGAATCAGTGCCAGATGGACGACAACTGGTTGCGTTACTCCTTTATTTAGGTAACTTCCTTCTCGTATGCATCCTTCAGCTCCTTGTGACTCTTCTCATTTCTTGTCCCTTTGGCTAGTGTTGCAGGCCCTTTGGGTTGCTCCTCTGCCCCAAATAGTGATTTTTAGAGTCCTTTTTCTGCATCATTTTTTGCTTCAATTTGCAAAGTCCTCTGCTGTTCCTGTGTAGTTCGGCAGCTTCACTGTCTGTTGATCCATCGCAGTTTAGGCAGGCAAAAAAGTTGTAAAAAGAAAAGATACTGAGCCGAAACGGATTATGACTTTCGGAAGCAAAATAGTTTGAATTTATTTTTTTGACTGATTGAAAAGCGGGTTTTAGTAAGTAGAGGGATTAATTTCTCAAAAATGATAGAAGAAAAAAATGATATTTTACCGTAGATTTTAGAGATATACAGGAGAGATCTGATTATTATATCAAGATGGTGATTTGATTTTGGGATAAAAAAGGCTCAAAAATCAGCTGTACATATTCCTATTATGAGTGCGCGAAAAACATGATACAAAACTAATCTTAGCGCCATGGTCTACAGGGGGTCGCAAGGGTTAATCAATAGGGTTTTCTTCTGCAAATCTCCTAGATATCAGTCGCCAGGGATAACTTAAATAGCATGCATTTACATTTTTCTAATAATTCGTTCACTTTTACGGAGGTTTCATAATCATTCAAAGCACATGCTAGGAATCAAAATATCTCACTATAATAATAATTATCTAGATTCATCAGTTTGAGCCGAATGTTGATTCTAAGCACTTTTTATTACGATTCATTCATATACACTTTGTGACTTGAGTCAGTTCTGTCTTGTGTTATTAACGTGGTAACTTAAGCTTTCTTTCCAACAATTCTATCTATGTTCCGGACTATAGTTTGATCGAACTTCTAACAAAGTAGATCATTGATGGTTTTAAGATCTGAAATTTAATTATCTGAACACTTTTTGCGTCTCTATTTGCATGCACAAAAATATTAATCCAATTTAGAGGCTCCCATGTCAATATAAAAATTTGCGAAAAAAGAACACCTCTGAAATTGAGTAGTGGAGACTATAGATTTTTTCGTTATATGGAAAGTGCAGTGCTATATTGAGCATTTTCCCTCAAAAAAGTAAGCTTGCTAAGGCAGTTTGATGGTATGCGCTGTATAGCTTATGCATAGCAGGATTTATTTGACTTGGACACTGCGTCCTGTGGACCTCGAGGATATGAGTTTTGGTTCAGACAACGGTTGTTTCCAAGGTTCAATCAACTTTTGGTTTATTTTTTTATTGTACATACCCCCACAAATGTAAACAAGCAACCCGACATATTAGAAAATATAATAATGTAAGCAAAGTTGGAACAAACTTCTAGCTCAAACCGTACGGTTGTTTCGGAAACCAAAAAAAAAGTAACATTTTCCTGAGTTTTTTTAAATTCCAAACCAAATCTCTTTTGGTACTGTTCTTGCGTACTTTTGCAGTGGAGTCTTACCAAAAAGAGCTTTGACCTCAAGATCATCAGAAAGCCAGCTTTCCTAAATTATAGTGTGGTGTCATAATCAACCGATTGGAGACTACAGATTTTTTCGTTATGTGGAGAATGCAGTGTTATATTGAGGTCTTTACTTTGCCCCCCCCCCCACCCTGAATCACCCTAGTCTAAAACCGACGGCTATCTTGCAAGATCTTGCAAGAGTCTTGCAAGATTACGCACCATCTTGCAAGATCTTGCAAGATTCTTGCAAGATCTTGCGAGATAGCCGTCGGATATGCAAGAATCTTACAAGATAAGCGTCGATCTTGTAAGATTCTTGCAAGATGGGCGTCTACACCCACCCCCTCTCAAGAAAAAAATGAACAAAAAAATCTCAAAAATTTCTTTGTCAAATTTCTCGTATGTTTTTTCTTGTATGTTTTTCTGAGTTAATTTAGGATCTGTTCAATGAGACCTTCATTGTTGTCAGTCCTTATTCATACCACTTTTTTGTTTTTATATGAGGTCATATTTTTAATTCTTCTCGAATGAGAAGAAATTATTGCAAACGTGTGTGTCTTTTTATGACTCGAAGAGGAGTATTGAACAGGCTTTTACGATTTCTATAGGGTTTCTTAGCTGAAGTCATTACTTGAAATTCAAGTTTTGTTTATCAAAATGTGACTTTTGTTTTAAAACGCTGACTTCTGTTTTTCAACTATGGGCTTTAAAAAGAGCTGTAAATTAACTGATGATAGTATTAAAAGGTTATTTCGAAAATTTTTGATGCCATAAAAGTCCAACTTTGCTAACCTACTCCCGTACCCCAACTAATTCCCCCCCACAAAGACAAACACACACAAACACGCACACACACACACACACACACACACACACACACGCACACACACACACACACACACACACACACACACACACACACAAACACACACACATTGCCCCAACCACGTCCCGCGTCCTTAATCAACCCCAACTCACACCTACCCCCTCCACAGCTACCCCCCCCCCCCCCCCACCACCACCACCACCAACTACCCCTCACCTAACTACGCAAAATTCTCACTAAAATTTGATTTTTTTTTCTCACTGCATTTTCCTGTTTATTTCTTTTTTCAGATCTATTCTGTCTCGACCCCCTCCCCCTCCCCTCTCCACCTCAGTGGTAATATATGTTTTATGACCCCAAGGCGCACGTCTATTATTTTAGCAAGATGCAGTGCGATATAACAACACATAATTTGAAACTCCGGGTCATAAAAAAACTGGTGGGGTCGGAACAGAACACATCAGTTTCTCTTACAGCTGAAACAAGTGGGAATAGATAAGAGTTTTATTGCATGACTCTTCGAGTCGTTTCCAGTACTCTACCGGCTATGTTTTTTTAGCTAACGCAAGTTTGTTGATGACATAAACTTTGAATTTTTCCCTTTGAGAATTTACGTCTGTTTTTGATTTTTGAATATTCTTCTGCTTTCGAATATTGGACTTCAACAAAAGCTGTTTTTAATGCCGAGCAATTGGGAAATACTAGTAAAATTCAAGGCAAAGAGGTCAATATGAGAGTCTTTGATCCCATTTAAGCTACCCCACCCAAAAAACAACCCACCCATTCCTCAACCAAAACGCTCGACACACACACACAAGCGCCCCCTCGACGCCAACCTACCCCCCACGTACCGGCCAACAACCAACCCCCCCCCCCCTCCTCCCGCCTTCTCACTCCACACTTACCAGCCCCGAGCCCCACGTAACCCCCTGCCAACCCCCCAAAACCTACAAAAGCCCCCTTCGCCTACCCCCTCCGCCACCAAACCCAAGCCCGCCTAACTCCCACTATAAACCCCCATTTGAACTAAAATTTGTGTCTCCACTTTTTGAAACACTTTGTGGTTTGTTAGTTTAACCTTTTTTTGTTGTCCAAACTTTTTTTTATGTTTTGATTTTGATAAAGTTAGGTTTAAGATTTTTTTGCAGGACTCTTTGAGTTTTTTTCGCTGTTCTACCGGCTATGATTTTTTAAGCTAACGCAAGTTTGTTCATGACTTGAACTTTGACTTTTTCCTTCCGATAATTTATCTCTGTTTTTGATTTTTGACTTCTGTTTTCGAACAATGGACTTCAACAATAGCTGTTTTTAACGCATAGATATTCGGAAATACTGGTAACATTCAAGGGGTCTATGGAAACATAAAGAAGTCTATTTGAGAGTTTTCGATCCGATTAAAACTACCCCCATCCCAAACCTAACCCATCTCTCTACCTACCTACCTACACACACACGACATTCTTGCCACCAACCTACCCCCCCCCCCCCTATACAGGCCAGTCCCCCCTCCTCCCTCCCCCAAGCCCAACGTAACCCCTCCCAACCTCCTGCCTCAACCCCCCAAACCTACGAAACCCCCCCCCTTCACCTACTAATCCTCCATCAAACCCAACTCCCAACTAACTCCCCCTCCGAACCCCCATTTTGAATTAAAATTTATGCCTGCTCTTTTTGAAACATTTTGCGGCTCGTTAGTTTAAAATTCTTTTTGTTGTCCCGTCTTTTTTGAAGTTTTGATTTTGGTAAAGTTATGTTACAGATTTTTTTGCACAATTGCTCGAGTAGTTTCCGCTATCCTCCTGGCTATGGTTTTTTTAGCTGGTCATGACGTGAAATTTGACTTTTTTTAACATTGACTTCTGTTTTAGAACGTTGGCTTCTGTTTTTCAACAATAGACTTTAAAAGTAGGTTAGTTTGTAAAGTAAAGTAATTAATAAATGATGGTAGTATTCAAGGTCAAAAGTTTTTAATAGCCGCACAGCGAAAGCTGGGGTTATTATTGGCCTTCTCTTGGTTTTTTTATTTTGTCGTTAAGATTTTGGTTACAACCATATGACGTCACAGTCACTTAAAATCTGTTTTGTTCATTCTTTCATGCAGTTTCAACTCACGCAGGTGTGTGACGTCATTTCCCACTCTTGCTGGAGCGAATTTTGTGTTCATTCGCGTGATTAAGTTTTTTGTTTACACATGACTTACCTCACTCTCAAAAACGAATTCCCCACTTTGAAATTGAATTTTCTTTACTTTAATTGAAAAACATAAGGTCAAATGAATGTTTTTCAGTCTAAAAGAAGGTTATCTAAGATCAACTAAAAGAGGCAGCAATAAATATACAGATTCTTATAAATAACACCTCATCCTTTAATGAAAATTGTAAATGTTTTGGTCTGTCTTTTACTGTTTGATCGACACTTCAGATGTACCAAGCTATTGCGGCTATTTTCTGGCAAATTTGCGAGTTATGTTTTTGGGAATCTTCGATCCCTTATAAGTCCAACCTTTCTAAACTATCCCTCCCCCCCCCCCCCCCCCCCAGCTAGCCCCCCCCCCATCACACCTTGCATCCCACACCTTGACCCCCCCCCCCCACACACACACACACTCCTACCCCCACCCCATACCTTAACCACCCCCCCCCCCCACACACACACACATATACACACCCACCTACCCACATTTCTCACTAAAAATTGATTTTTTCACACTGTATACTACTTTTTTATCTCTTTTAATAGGTAGGGTGAAATAGGAATTTCTTATTGCACGGCTCTTCGAAGTGTTTCCTGAGTTGTATCGGTCACTTTTTATTTATTTTTTTTTCACCTGACCGTTTTTGCGTTTTCCATCAAAAATAATCTCTGACTTCTCAGGTGAATTTTTGCTCACTTCTTCTTGATTTTGGTGGGATTTCAATTGCTCTCTCTCCAAAAAAAAATTTCCTGTTCAAATAAAACGGATTTTTAGAAAGAAGATGACAAGTTCCTGATAGCCGATTTGTTAATGCCTCTGTCGAAGTGACGGAATCGGACTCAAGTGGTCGGAATTCGGAAACGAACCGTGTCTAATGGTTTTGCATTAGTAAAAAAATTCATTTAAGCTACAGCCCTTGAATTAAATTGCCCCGCCTGTCATTCGAGAACAGTTTTTCCTACCTTAATCGATTTAGTCTTTCATTCCAATTTTCGAAGACGAACAATTGTTCTATCTCCATTTTAGCTAGAATTTTCTATAAAAAAAATTTCTATGTAAAACATTGTTGTATATGACCATATAACATTGACTGAGAGCAAAAAGTGACGTATAATGTAGTCAGAAGAAAATCAATTTTGATGGACCGCCACTTGAGCAGCTTGGATTACTTAGGTGCGCAAAAACAAAAACCTTGGGTTGTGTAAAAGGGTTTTGAAGTTATATGCGAGAAATTTGCTTGTATCTCCTAAAGATCATTTATAGGTAAGAGACAGCTTCAGAAATGTTTCGGATCTTTTCCGTTTGTGCCCCCCTCCCCCCTCTCCAGTACGTTATGAACCCACCAATTACAGAGCACGTGTCATTACATAGTAAATTATTGTGTAAAAATATAAAAATATAATGTGTCTGGGGGTTGCAAATAATATGCACCCACTAAGCTGGAGGGGTACAAACGGAAAAGATCCAATTTTTCTTATAAAAAAGTTTATTCTATTCTTTGGCACCCAACTTTGTAATACATATTGCACTTCTGCGGGTTCTGGTGGATCACCAGGCGATGCCGGCGAATCGCATAATTGGTAACTGAGCAATAAAAATTTAAAATTTATAAATTAAACTTGCAGGAAATAAGATGTATGTTTCCTGATAATTATACAAGGATTGTATTTGAATTTTCAGTAGTCATTCATGGTCATATATATGATTTCGTTGGTTTGCTTTGCCCATATCCTGTTCCCCAAACCCGCCTAAGCGGTTCCCCTCACCCTCGCACAGAGTGGGTGGGTGTACAACATTTTGAAACTCCACTCATAGGACGTGTTTTTCATTCTTCACAGTGCGCTATATAACAACACATATTTCCTAACTGGTTATCGTAAAAAAGCCCGTAAAGTGCCACAGAACAGATCCCAAGTGCCAATTGCTTTATGAAAGGACCCAAACGTTCTGTATGTTTGTATATTTTGATGCTATAAGTGTATAGTAGACTACTACTATTACCGCGTATCGACTTACTAATAGATTGAGTCGAGGCCTAGTTAAACTATTAAAAACGATCATCAAAAGTATTTTTTGTACTTAATTTTCGTTGTTTTTTGCATTCATTAATATAACTGTTGTACAAACAAAATTGATGTAGAAGGATATGTGAGCTGTCCAGTTGCGCTACTTTATATGAGACACTTTATGTATTATCGGCAGAAGAGAACTGCTGGTACTACTGTGTAATCTCTCGAAGAAAAACTTGAACAGACCAGACCCCATATGATAACTTTTGCAGCTTGGGGTAAAAACAATGCGTTTTCCGCCTAGATGGGAAGGAGGAAAGGAACCCTCTGCTGGGATTCAAGTTGCCACTTCCACTTCCGGCAACCGACACAGATGCATTTTATGCAAAACCAGAGGCCGGCTACCAGACCACCCGCTACCCATTTTCTGGAATCCAAAACCCAGAAGCGGCCAGAATAAAGGCTATGGAGCATAATAGAGACATAAAGAAGCGCCATAGTTGCCCAGACGAATTATTTCTGCACAATTTCAGGGACTGGCTTACCTTTGGAACAATCCATAATGGAAATCATGATGATGTGAGTTTGTTATCAGGAGCAAAAAGAGCCCTTGATAACCCGGATTTCAACTTATTCAGTAACCGGTCTTCTTCCCATTATCACGGGAATAAAGACATATGGAGGTCCATTGAGGTTGTCCATGACCACATACACCTGGCTGTTGGTAAGTCTTTTCATGCCTGTCCCACTATACCCCCTTCACCCCCCCCCCCCCCTCTTCATCCTCCTCTTCCTCCTCCGGCTAAGTGGTCTTATAAGGTATAGTGAATGAATACTTTTGAGTACATTAGAATACAGGAGAAGAAAACCAGATTTGCTTTGAAAAAAAAACGTGAAAAATTGAACGCATCAAACAAAATTGACACAGGTTTAAAAGTTTTTGAAATTGAAATTTTGTAATTTTTGTGATTTTATTAAAAGCCGCCGTCAGCCTATCAAGAACAACTACATATGCTCTTTTTTTACGAACCAACCTGCTGAACAATTTTTAAAGGAGAGAGTTAAGTCAGATAAATAATAATTTTTCGTTAAGCCTTATGCTGTTGGAGATAGCGAGAGAATAGTAGGTAAAGATATATTTTAATCAAGATCGGTTTTTTCAGACCAATAATTAATAATTTTTCTTTTATCATTTTTAATAGTTTTTTTCATTTTTGAAGTTATTTGATAGTTTTGAGCTTTTGATGCCTCTTTCCATATTTTATTGCCATATGGTTCAGCGGAAGTTCAATGAATGCATAGTAGATTTTTCCAAGCATGTTATGTAAAAACTTTGCAGAAAATGACAAACTTTGTTGTGTTTTTGCTTTTCCTGGCGTATTTCAAAATTCCAACCTCTCAACTGTTTTTATTGTCATTAATTTTTGTTATCAGTTTGGCTAGAGGAAGAGTAAACTGGGTCCCGTCAAGAAGATTCAGCCTGTCTCTTTTTATGTAATCATTTTTTGTTGATTTTCGGGTATATTTTGAGCTTTCAGTGGACTTTTTGTCCATTTTCGCTTACAAGAAATCAGATAAGTTCATCGTCAGGTAGGTTTGTAGGGTTTCTTATATTGGTTTAACATCTTTTCAGAACTTTATCAGATCTTAACTACAATGACATTCTTTTGCATTAAATTTGTATTGAGTTGAAATGATCTAAGTTACGAATTCCACAAAAATCTTAAAATAATTACGCCTTAGTTGAGTAATTTTTGGTTTTTAAACATATGAAAACGTCGGTATCGCCCATCTTTTCTAGCTAAAACGGCAAAATTTTCTGTGATTTTATGGTCAGTATCGTCGTTTTTGTTCGGAACTCAACATAAGAAAGATTCGGTGTAATCGTTTTCTGAATATAAAACATATTTGGTATCGTCGTTTGTAAACGCAAGTGAGATTCGGTATCTTTTAGACAAACACCAGGATTTTTAAACTCCGGGTCTGAAAAACAAATTAGTGCAGCGGATTGAACATTGAAAACGATCGGCACTGTGCGTTTTGAAACGCAACCAATCGTCAGAAACTTTGCTTGCAAACTCCAAGAAAGTTTGTCAAAACTTAGTGAATGCGAATAAATCACCAGAATTCTCCTCGATATTCAACAATTACGTTACATTTTTGAATCCAATTTTAACCAAGAAATTTATACTCGCCATTTGTTTATGCGAATGAGCTAAAAAAAGAATTTTCAATGAGTTTGCACATTTTTTCAAAAAATTTTTCCAGGAAGAACGCTTGAAATTCATGCAACAAACAAATCATAACGTTTGACTACATTAAACACGGAAAAAAAATTCCAATGGAAAATAAATGAAATTTTCTTACGTCTAAAACTGAACATACCGACTATCTTACGTATAAATACCGAACAACCCGAATCTTCTAAAACCAAACATACCAAATCTTCGGTTCTGCGAGCAACTTGGTAAAAATGCATGAAGTAAAGTCAATCAAAATTGTTATTGCTGGCGCTGAATTAATTGAAGAACATTAAAAAAGAATGCCTAAGTTTTTCTAACTTTAAGAAATGTTCTTTGTGGTCCGCCGTTTCATCAGTTACGTTAAATTTTCGTAATTACAATCTAGTCACCTGTCCTTGGTTTGTCTCAGGAATTATATGTTCGTTGGTTTGTTTTTACTTTTTTGATTTACGCAAGCTCAATTTCGCTTGCATTAACCAAAGAATCACAGGCAATGAAACTCAATGTATAAAGAATTAACGCTTTAATTTATCAAAATTCCTTAGAGTAAACTGCCAATTGGTATCATTTTTAGCGTACTGTCCTTCAATTTGAAGATTGTAATTAAAAAAAAAATTAACTTAACTGTTGAAACTGCGGACTACAAAGAACACTTCTTAAAGTTAGAAAAACTTAGGCATTTTTTTTGATGTTGTTCAATTAATTAACTGTTGAAATTTAGAGGATTAAATGTAAAATAAAGAGGAACTCTTCAGCTCTTATCCCTAATTGTAGACGATGGGAAAGCGTGTCAATCTCTGTCCTAAACTTTTATCAATGGAATCAGTGTTAACAAACATCTAGAGACCGGGATAAAGGTACTGTTGTTACCCGCAGGTGGTTATACCCCGGCTATTGTTGATCCCCAATCAGGAGATGTTTATTTCGGGGATATTGAGGGTGCAAATGGAGACATGGGGGACAATGAGACTGCGGCCTTCGACCCAATATTCTTCGTGCACCATTCCAACATTGATAGACTGTTCTGGGTGTGGCAGAAGAAATGGGGACGCATCAATGTAATCAACATCTCTAAAAACTTAGAAGGTATGTTGATTCAACAATTGTCTACAAAAAATACCAGCGGAGGCAATCACGTTTCATTTTGGTTTGCAAAATTTTTGAGTACAAAAACTTGTAATCTTGTAAACTTGGAAATCCTAATACACTACGATAACTATTAAGATTTTTAGCGCGTTTTTCACCACTTGACAAGACTAAATGAAATTGCTGATTCAAGGGAAGATTGCTGATAAATAACAAGAGAAGATAAATAAGATACAAAAAATTCTTTGTAGAATTTGTAGTTGTAAAATATTTAAATAACGTCAAAATGGTAAAATTTTGAGTAAAATATTCATTTTTGTGATAATTCCTTCCCAACCGTTCAAAAAGAGATGCAATTTTCATTTGTGATGGTTCTGGCCGCAAATATTGTGCTTCTTTTGAAAATACGTCTTTCAAGGCTCAAAAAACATTTCATTGATATATTTCCTTTCTCTTCTCTCTGCTAAGTCAGTGAACAGGGCGATTTGCGATAGATTGCCTTTAAACAGGAGATGGAAAGAAAATATAAACTTTTGTGAACGATAGTGAAAATAATATAAAAATGACATTAAAGTTGTCTCTGGAAAATTTCTGGTAACGCAAACCAAAATCAAATAATTGATTGATTAGAACTACCAATACTAGATGCTAAAGGTAGTCATGATGATTTATATGAAAAATGCTTATTATAGCAAATGAAGTACCAATACAGTAAAAAAACAATGGTCAATTTAAATTTTGAATTTAAATTAAATATTGAAGAAACTTGGACCGCAGATAATATAAGATATCTCATTTGTCATCCTTGGTTGAATATACTCAAGATTATATATTCATATCAAAAGCTATTGCTATTTTTACAAAAAATAAATTGAACAGTACAAGAAAAAATTAACGAATACGTTTAGGATATTGTTATCAGTCAGGTGAACAAAAACTATAGGTAGGTAGATAGCGGTTAAAAAAAATTCAACAAGAAGGCTGGGTAATGTGCGAATAATGTTCTGACCCTGCTCATCCACATTCTTGACTTAATTGGCTACAAAATGATGAAGAGATAGAAAACTTTCGAAAACATACCTATCATTCAATGAAAAACGAATGAAATCGGATAATGCCACGATAGAGAGCCGAAGAAAGTTGATTATAATAAGAATACTATCCTATGATTCCTTAGAAAAGATATGGGGCCTGTCCCCAATGAGACGGCCTAACAGGTCAACCAGAAAGAGCAATTACGTGTCAAGTCCAAAGGCCCTACCATTTGTGAAAACAATTAAGTTACAGTTATTATTGTCATTAGATATCAACAGTGCTCATTACAAATAAAGTTGTTCATTTATATCTACATAGGAAGCAATTGTGACATTTAATTATCCGATGTTCGATTATGCAAAAATTCAATGCGAATGGGATCAATGATTATTATTATAATTTATAAAGAACCCAAAAATCCTTTGAAGAAAAACAAATATATAAAAATCAAACACTTTTAGAAATCTCGTAGTAGCAGTTGTAACAATGCTGAGAACAAATGTTTGAAATTAAAACTGTTCTATGGACTTCAATATAGCTCACTTGAAATGGGTTGTGACTTGTGTTTAAAGACATTGACTTACAAATCGACCGAAGAACTATTTAAAAAAGACGAAGCTCAGAAACTCAAATTTATATTTGAAAACAAATTGTTTCAAAAAAAAAGAAAAAAAACAGACTTAGAATTACAACAAAAAGCGTTGGATTGAGTTTCAACTTCTCAATACGTCAATTTTACCTATTAATAATAAGACAAAGTCACCAGCCCCCCCCCCCCCCCCCCCCCCAAAAAAAAAAAAAACAAATACCTAAAGAAGCAAAAACTTCAAACAATTTGTTTTGACATGACACTGTTAAAGGCACTATAATCATAAAATTTTACCTGCAAGAATTGTTAATCGTCATTTTTCATCCATTAAAGAGCCCTCCTTTTAAAAGGACTCTATAGACATGACAGAAAAAAGAAACCCAAGGATTGAACAGGATAGAATCTCGATTACTTTTCATGAAACTAAATGGTCAAAGCAATCAGAAACAACGTGTTACCAAACCTAAAAAACATTTGAATTAAAAAAGTAAATGAGACTACTAATGACTGAGATTGAGCTACATGGTGACAAAAAGGACAGCAAAATTTAAACAATTGGAATTTTTTATTTTAAAGTCATCAAAACAAACAGTTATAAACTGATATCTCTAGCCCAGTTGAGTTATACGTCTTGGGGAAGCAATTTATCCTTTTTGTGTGTATGGGGCACAATAGCGAAAAAAAAGAGACAAATATAGGTAAAATAAAAGAAACCACAAAAATTTGCGAGATGACTGTGTCTCAGCCCAAAAAGCATAAACTATTTAAAAAACACTTAAAATGTCCAGATACGCTTTTTCCCGTTGTTGTGTTTGTCCCCTACAGAGCTTTTCTTTAATTGGACATACCAAAAAGGCAATAAATTGACAAGGAAACAAAATGAAACCATAAAAAATGCAATTTTGATCACTCGTATTACAATTGTAATATTGAAAACTCGTATTAACAAATTAAAGAAACCAATAGTCGAATATAAAACCATTGCCGACAATTATTTATAACTAACAGAAATTTGGTTTCCTTCTTCTTTTTACTGATACTGCGCCCGAGGATGAGAGAAATAGGATAAAATAATGGCAAAGTTAAAAAATTCACCGATATTTACTCAAAACAGGTATATTCAAATTTATAACAGACATTAGATAACAAGTTTAAAGAATGTATAGGTTACTTTTTAACTTGTAAAGCTATCTGGATCTTTGATTGGGGACAATAAATCATTGGGCTACAAAATTATAAGAAAGGAACGCAAAACGCAAGAAGTCCATAGTGTTTTTACGAAAAGAATTAGTGAGAGCCATAAAACCCTGAGCTTTACTCTGAAACCACAATATAATATCGTTGGATCTCGTTTATTTTAAATAGTGTCTGTCCTTAATTGAGCCCTGATTTTAAATTCTTCACCGTAATTTACATTAAAAGCACTTACATAGCGGAAATTTTTTTTAATATGAAGGTCGCGCTGCAATAAAATCTAAAACAAATTTATCAAAAGGATTCAAGATGATATCAAGATCAGCCAAGATATTGCTGCGCGTCTAGCAAAACAATCAATTATCGAAAAAGTTGTGAAATAGATGAATTTTGTACAAAATTTATCAGGTTGTAAAGAAAATTTTTGCATTTTTGTATAATTATGGAGTTAAAATTTGCAACAAATTGTCAAAATCATAATTCCAGAAGACTCTTAAAGCCAGCGGGAGTAAAACTAGCTCTTCTTTGAGCTTAGGATAAAATTGGCCGCAGTTTGAAGGTGTCGACTTCTAGCAAATTTAAGGCAAGTCTGAACTTTGAAAAAGTTAGCATGAATTCTAGCCAAAAAACACGGGTTGTGACCTGTGTTTAAAGACATTGAATTACAAATCGACCGAAGAACTATTTAAAAAACACGATGCTCAAAAACCTAAATTTATATTTGAAAACAATTTTTTTCAAAAGACATAGCAGACTTAGAATTACAAAAACGAGCGTTGGATTGAGTTTCAACTCCTCAAGAAGCCAATTTGACCTGTTGATAATGACACAAAGTCAAAAGCCCCAAAAAAAACAAATACCTAAACAAGCAAAAACTTCAAACAGTTTGTTTTGGCATGGCATTGTTGAAGGCACTATATTTATAAAATTTTACCTGCAAGAACTGTTAACCGTCATTTTTCCTTCATCAAAGAGCCCTCCTTTTAAAGGAACTCTTTAAACATGACAACAAAAAGAATCCCAAAGATTGAACAGCAAAAAAATCTTGATTACTTTTATGAAATTAAATGATCGAATCAATCAGACACAACGTGTAACCAAATCTAAAAAAGTTTGAGTTATCAAAGTAATTGAGACTACTAATGAGTGAAATTGAGCTACATGTTGACAAAATTGCAAGCAAAAATCAGACAAATGAAATTTTTTTATTTGAAAGTCATCAAAACAATCAGTCAACCAGTTATAAACTGAAATCTCTAACCAAGTTCAGTTATACGTCTTGAGAAAACAATCTAGCGTTATCGGGTATATCGGGCATAATAGCGAAAAAAGACAAATAAATGCAAAATAAAAGAAATCACCAAAGATTGCGAGATGACTGTGTCTCAGCCCAAAAAGCATAAACTATTAAAAAAACAAATAAAATGTCCAGATACTCTTAATTCCATTGTTGTGTTTTTCCCCTACAATGCTTTTCGTTAATTGGACATGTCAATAATGTGATAAGGCGACAATGAAACAGTATGAAATATTAAAAAATGCAATTTTGATCAAAAATAAAAGAAAAATTGAAAACGCTTACTACCAAAATAAAGAAACCAATAGTTGAATATAAAACCATTGCCGACGTTTATTTATAACTAACAGGAAGTTGGTTTCTTTTTTTTCAACTGAGACTGCGCCCGAAAATGAGAGAAATAACATAAAATAATGGGAAAGTTCACCGATACTTTCACAAAACAGATTTATTCAAATTTATAACAAACATTAGATAACAAGTTAAAAAAAAATGGGTTCTTTTTTTAACTATGTAAAGCTATCTGGATCTTTGATTGGGACACTAAGTCATTGGGCTACAAAAAGTATAAGAAATGAAAGCAAAACGCAAGAAGTCCATAAAGTCTTTACAAAAACAAGTGGTCAGAGCCATGAAATTCTGAATTTTACTCTGAAACCATAATATAATCTCGTTGGATCTCGTTTATTGCAAATAGTGTCCGTCCTAATTGAACCCTGATTTGAAGTTCTTGTCCGTAATTTACATTAAAAGCACTTATATAGCCGAAATTATTTTAAATAAAAAGGTCGCGCCGCAGTAAAATCTAAAAATTATCATAAGGATTCAAGGTGAGATCAAGATGAGCCCAGATATTGCTGCGGGTCTAGCAAAACACTCAATTACTGAAAAAGTTGCGAAGTAGATGAATTTCATAAAAATTTTTCAGGTTGTCAAAAATAAATATTGTAGTTTGTATAATTATGGAGTTTAAATTTGCTACAAAATGTCAAAATCATAATTCCAGAAGACTCTTAAAGCCAGCGGGAGTAAAACTAGCTTTTTTGAGCTTCGGGAGAATATGGCTGTAGTTTGAAGGTGTAAACTTCCAGCAAAATTAAAGCAAGTCTGTGCTTTGAAAAATTTAGCATGAATTCTAGCCAAAAAAATCGGATCGAACAATTCAGCAACCCTCCTCTATTTTTAGAGACAAAATCAACAATACTACTGTTAATAATTTTAACATTGTTTTAGCAAAATGGACGAAAGTTTGATCAAAAATGACGAAATTTTGGTCGAAAATCTGAATAAAAACAGCTGAATTACGACTAACTTTCACAAAATTTTAAACCTCGATAACTCCCTTTAGAAAGCAAAAACTGAAAAAAAAAATGTTTGATTCCATCTTCTACGCTGGACGGTTTTCTAATGATACCACTCACAATTCTCTAAGATTATTGTATCGATGTGCCAAAATTGTCTGAACAAAAAGAACCAATTTGAGTATATAGTTCCTCCCCCTCAAGAGGGGTCGGAACTATAACAGAAATTTTACTATGAACATATTAAAGATTTAGTATATTTAAACTTAGTTTCATAGATCAATTCAATCCGACATCGTCACATAGAGTTATTAAATCAACAAGGTACACAAAACAGGAACACAAAAACAACAGGTAGATCGAGGTAGTAATTTCTATAATAGAAAATTTCAATCTGTACAAAAAATCATTGAACATCTATTGATTTAAAACTTAATTTCATAGAATTTCAATGGGACGTTGTCACATAGAATTGATAGACAATTGATAAAAACGGTGATTTTAATTGGATGCTGTTTTTAAAAAATGATGGGGTAAAATAGAAACAAATAATGCTAATTTACTCTACAATGAATATGAATACTTTTGATGCATCTAAAAACCACGAGAGAGTCAGGTTCTATGTTAAAACTAATTTCAAAACTCCCAATTTAAAAGTTGTCAGTTATTTTAGAAATTTTAATTAATAGCCGTAACTTCTTTTCGAAGTGAAATAATTTCACTTGGCACTGAGTGTTCTTTAAGGTAACCAATTTATAGAAGTTAAGCCCACCAACAAAATAAATTGAAGATAAAAGGTGAAGTTATTTAAGGAAAAAATTAAAAATTGTTATAATCTACATTTATTTTCAAAACTAATAACAATAATTCACATTGGCTTGAGGTCAATGTAGCTCGTTCGCAAAATTTTCTGATCTCAACAACAAGAATAAAATCAACGAAACAGAGCATTCAAACAAGAGCAAAGAAAAACCATGTCATTAACTAACTTATACATTTCTGAGAAGATAATAATGGCAGCATTCAAGAGGAACACTAATATTATCAGGAATCTACCTACGTCAAACAATACCAAATTTACTTTATATAAAAAGAATGTGATCATAATTTTAGAAAAGATACAAAATTAGTTATCCTAGTAGAAATATGAAAGATCTGCGTTAAAAAAGAGTTTCAGGATATCACTACTTTTATAATACCCATCTATGAAACAACAGTGCTTGACGAACAGCAGACAACATTTCTGTGCATACAAAATATAACTAAACTATCAACTCAAGTAAAAGAAAAATAAAAAATAACAATTTAATGTTGTAATAAAGTAGAATTTAAAACTACAAGAGAGTATACTATTCATGCTCGCGAGAGTCATTTCGTATAGCTCTGAAGAACGCTCTGTAATTTTCAAAAAGAGACATGACCATAATAGTTTTCATTAAGTTTTGCATAATTAATTTTTTCTGATTCAGTACTGAATTTGTCTTAGCGGTAAGTACGGGTATTAAAAAGATTTATCATGCAGCAAAAATTTATATGAGTGTATTTGATTATTTTGTACCCACAATTATCATTACTCTCAGCTCAAACATTTTAAACAATTTTCTTTTCATATTCTTAGCAAATCAGTTATATAAAAACTGATTTTTAGCTAATTTTTAAACGCTATCCCACTGTCTGATGATACCCATTAGAGTGTGAGTTTCTGCTATAAAATCACGCGAGTACCATTTTCTGTTAATCATTGTTGATAAAAACTATTTGAGTGCAATTCAGTTTGAAGTAGTTGAGAGTTAGTTTCATTCCTGACCACAGATTTCATTATCGGCAAATTGGTGATCTTTAGGAAAACCACGTTAGCTTAAATATTGACACCTGTCAGCGTATCTAGAAATGCCAATTTAATTTTCTGCCTCGATACACTGTCAATTTTTCTCTAGAATACATTTTTCTTTTCAAAAACCTTAAGCATCCAGAATAAACCATGAACCTCTGAGGAGAAATTTCCACACATACCAAAATAAGAAAGTGCGAATGCATGAAAATTGAGCTAACTTGAGAAAAAAACCCGGAAAAGACTTGGAAAGGAACCACAATTTTTTCGGTCCAATTTATGTACCGGTAGATTCAGGGTTGACTCTTTGTGTTTGTATAATTAATTTGAGATCGTGTTGAAAAATTTCTTATATATACTATGTTTTTCTATATTTTAATTTAGTCCCTTAGTCCAACTCGGACGATTATCTTGCTTCAAATGGTTATATTGCAAGACCTTGTAATAAAATGACTATCTCGTATGACTCCTGCAGTAGTTGTAAAAGTTACCCAGGTTTAGGTGCGCGACCCTAGACCGCTCTGATCAGACATTTCCCAGATTTTGCCCTCTTATCAGAGCATCGTGCGACCCAAAGCCCTCTGATCAGACCGTAGTGCGACTCAAGAAAACGTGCGACCATAGTGCAACTCAAAAGACCTCTGATCAGACTGTCGTGTGACCCAAATATTTCGTGCGACTCTGGTGCGACCCAAAAATTTGTGCGACTTTAGTGCGACCAACGCTCCCTCTAATCAGACCATTTCTGAATACATGTTATAATCCGTTGTTATTTGTTTAAATTATTCAATTCAAACCTATGTACTACTCAACTTAAAATTTAATAATTTAGTATATCTTGTTAAAGTTAGGACAAAACTAACTGATAAAGATACTAACCGAAAGTCCTTTTGAAGTGCCTGCAACTTTTCTATTGAGGCATAAAAAACAGTGATAAAAAACTGCAGTCATATAAATATTGTCAGTTAATGCTCTGTGGTCAGATTTTGGGGCAACTTATGTCCAGACTTTGGTCTCTGATCAGACCGTAGTGCGACCACTGTCCAGACTTTTGTGCGACCTATGATCAGACTATAGTGCGACTTTGCCCTCTGATCAGTCCGTAGTGCTACCATTGTCCAGACTTTTGTGCGACCTATGATCAGACTATAGTGCGACTTTGCCCTCTGATCAGACCGTAGTGCGACCATTGTTCAGACCATCGTGCGACCCAAACGTTTCCCAAACCATGTATTTTGGGTTGCACCACGCCACCAGTGTGCGACCCATATGGTCCGATCAGAGCAGTCTGGAGTACCTTGGTAACTGCCCCTTCGCAAGACTCCTGTAATATAACTCTCTTGAGCAAAGGACGCTTATCTTGTAAATTTGCCAGTCTTATAAAATAACCATATTTTTCTGGAAATCAAATGAAATATTGTTTTGAGAAACAGAAATGGCCACAATAGGTATATTGAGTATGATTAATGACAGACGTATGAACAAAAAATTTTATATAAAATATATCAACCAATCTTTTTAAACATTTTTATGCTCATTTTTATGATCTGTCAACATTGAGTTATTTAGCTTTACTACCTACATGCCCCCGCCCCCTCCCCACCTACTTGAAATCTTTGGAAAACTCTAGTCCTCAAAGAGGCTCGTGAATTTACATACATACTCAGGGGTAGTTGTCCCTCTGTTTCCGGAACGTAAACACACCCATGGCGTTTTTTGTCGTGTCATTTTTCGGGTAAGTTTTTCTTCTTATCTTATTCATGACCTTTTCTATCTATCGCTCGTCTTCTCTTGTTTGTCAGACTGTTTTTTTAAATTCTCGCTAAATTAAGACGGTTATCTTGAAAAGTTCTTGCAAGAAAGAAGGTTACTTAGAAAATTGTTGCGAGAAGAACAGATATTTTGAAAGAGTTGTGTCAACAGAAGGCTATTTTGCAGGATCTTGCACGAATCTGCTACGACGATATACAAAAATGTTGAAAGGAGGAATGCAAAATCTGGCCGTAATCGTCGTTCAATCTTAATAAAATACTCTAGGCGAAAAGTTATCTTCACAAGTATTTTCCTCATTTCTGTCGAAATGCTCCAGATCCGGGTGTGACTCCAGAAAAGAACCAAGGTCCAACTGTGCACCAGACTGGGAAGCAGGTACTGGACTTGGATACCGGTCTGTACCCGTTCCAGGATGAGTTGGGAGTGGTGAGGAAGGCACGTGATTGTGTCCACATTGAGACTCAATTGAATTACACGTACTCTATTGGGTCTCTGGATAAACACGACTGGCCACAAAGTTCTCTGGACACAACAAATGAACAGATTGAACCGATAAAGATCAGGTCAATATGATTACAGTGAGACATTTATACATACAAATACGAATACACAGTCATAATTAATTGCTCTCAAACGAAGTTTGTAGCAATTATATTAGTCCTGTCGGTCTTTTTTATGCAATTTTTCGCTTGACCGATTTTTCGTCTGACGCTTTTGACTTTTCGTCCTCAAGAACGGGATAAACAGGTAGCGCCCAGCGGGCATTAAGTGCTCTTATAGCCTTTCAGCTCTGTTTCAGCTCTGTTTTGGAGACTTATACTTATGGTGTAGAGGGCGGTTCTTAGAGGTTGAAGACACCCCCACTGTTGACCCCCCCCCCTTATTGCTCCCCCCGCCGCGCTAATCCCCCCCCCCCAGTGATGCCCCCCAATCAACCCCCAGTGACGCCTCCCTCCCGTGGCTAGCTACTGACGAACAAGGTTTGAGAAAAGGTTACTGAATAATTTCTAGATTAAATGGAATGTCTTGCAAGGTTTTAACATCACGAATTTTAGAATATTTTTGATATTTTTTGCACTTTTTTCCAATTTTTTGACATCTATAGTCATTATTCAGATTTATTGAGCCTCAAGGGTCAGAAAACCTTCGTTAGGGTTTGATAATAAGTTACTGGAAATTTTTTGCATGTCATGGATTAATTATCAATTAAAGTTTTAGCATTTTTTTTGTAAAACTTTCAATTTTTTTAAAGTTTTTTGAATAAAGTCACTTTTTAGGTTTCTCTAGCCTCAAGAGCCACGGAACTTCCTCTAGGGTTTGATAATATTTTACTGCATAGTTTATAGATGTGATGGAATGTTCTTCAAGATTTTAATATCACTAATTTAAGCAATTTTTTAAAATTTTGTAATTTATTCATGTTTTTGAATTTTTTCCGGCAACAGAGGCCGTGGGACCTCCTCCAAGGTTTGATAATAAGCTGCTGCATAGTTTCTAGAGTTAATGGAATGGTGATCAACATCAACATTTTTTATGACTCGAGTTTTAGTAATTTTTGGAAAAAATTTAAACTATTCAAATTTTTGGAAATTTTTATGTTCCAAGTGTATGGATTTTTATGAGCCTGTGAAACTATTTCAGGCTTGAAATAGGGTACAGGATAGTCTCTTGAGACAATGAATTGGCTCTTAAGATATTAATGTCTTGAACTTTAGCAAGATTTTGTTAAAGTTTGCAAATTTTTCAATACTTTTTGTCCTTTTCTGAGTTTATCGACCATTACTGGCCAACAATTTTTTTTTTAAGTCTGGCAGATGGGTTACTAAACAGTATTTTCAAGACAACAAATGGTTTTGATTTTTTTTATTGCGAAGTTGAAATTTTTTTTTTAATTTTGCCTTTTTCAGTTATTTTCTATATTATCTAAAAAAAAAACTAGAAGTT
Source organism: Convolutriloba macropyga (assembly GCF_964194025.1). Lineage (NCBI taxonomy): Eukaryota > Metazoa > Xenacoelomorpha > Acoela > Convolutidae > Convolutriloba > Convolutriloba macropyga. The sequence continues at coordinate 1,335,042 of NC_134480.1, forward strand.
GCAGTGTCGAATCCAATCATGGCAGATATTCCTCTCTTTTTCCCTCTCTATCGGCTAGCGTTCCTTTCCTTCTCTCTCTTGTTCACGTTTTATCTCTCTCTCTCTCTCTCTCTCTCTCTCTCTCTCTCTTTCTCTCTCCTTGTTGATGTCGCACTTCAGCTGCTGTTAAGTAGCGTAATGTCATCATCTCTGATTCTCATTGACAATGAGTTAGAGTTGAAACATTTGTTATTATAAGTGATCTAACAGGCACTTTTTAGGAAACCATTGTTAATTGCTCTCAAAATCAAATTGTGGCAAATTTAATAATCATGTTTGTCTTAATGCAATTTTTTGCTTGGCCGATTTTTCGTCTGACACATTTGACTTTCGTCTTCAGAAACGGGATAAAGAAGTAGTGCCCTGAGGTCACTTATTCGTGGGGAGCCACTTGAAGAAGCCAACCGCTCGCCGGTCGTTTGAGAGCAATTCGCCCGACGTTAGTCGGTTATGTTTAGTAATTACCCCAGTCGAGACCAGATGCTTATCTTGCAAGATTCTGCAGAGATCTTGCTATCTTACGAGATCTGGCAGAAAAATGGTTATCTTGCAAGACCTGACAGGAAAATGGTTATCTTTCAAGATTCTTGCAAGTTTGTTCCAGTCGAGCTGTTCCTCTTATTGTCTCTCATTCGTGCAACACGTTTTTTTCTGAGCAGAAACCTACTTAAGAATCAGTTGCGTGTTTTCTAAGAAAAATAATAATATCAAATAGAACTTAAATCTGGAAATATGAAATATCTGAAGAAAACAAATTAAAATCTGCCTTTGAGAACTGTTAAAACAAAATAAATTACCATTAAAAAAACTATTTTCCTTCAAATTTATCAAAATTTACATAACTACAAGTCTAGATTACCTTTTCTGATAAAACAATTATGTGATATTAGTCTTTGCATCTTAAACAGCTTCATTTCATTTAATTCAGGTCCCTACGCTTAAGTTTTTTGCCAATGCCCAAAAAATGTGATTATCTTCGGCTTGTCATTTTTTTTGAGCTCCAAAAGAATTTAGAAGAGCTTTTGCGCAAATCTCTTGCTGTCAGAATTACTCGCCTCAATCAATTCATTTTAGGATCTTGTGCAAAAAAGGGATATATTAGAAGATTCTGACAGAGAAAAGATTATCTTGTAAGATTCTGGCAGAAAAATTGCCATCTTGCAAGATTCTGGCAGACAAATGTTTATCTTGCAAGTTTCTTGCAGAAAAACAGCTATCTTACAAGTTTCTGGCAGAATGGATGGCTATCTTGCAAGATAACCATTTTAAATCGACTGGGGTAGTTTCTGCTATATACATGGAGTTCCCGGTTGAGGTCCCAGACAGAGAGCGCCTATGTTCAGACTTTCGGGCGTTCATCAGAGCTTTCGAGCGTTCGTGTCCAGACTTTCGTTCGGTTTTCCGTGTTTCCCGACTATGTAAATTTGAACACCCCACACCCCCGTAGTGCGCTCATCTGGGTCTGGGACATATCGACTTTCCGTCTGGGACCTCAGCCTGAGTTGGCTATACACGGATTTCGTATCGCGTTGTCGAGAGGTTATAAAACTCCAAGTCAAAGCCAAGTTGTTGAATAACAATGCGAGTGGGATACAAAAAGTTTTGTTTTGCTCTTTAATTGCTCTCAAACGAATTTTTTAGCAATTATATTAGTCCTGTCGGTCTTTTTTAATGCAATTTTTCGCTTGACCGATTTTTCGTCTGACGCTTTTGACTTTTCGTCCTCAAAAACGGGATAAACAGGTAGCGCCCAGTGGGCATTAAGTGCTTTGTGTCTCTCAGCTTTGTTTCAGCCCAAAACCGTTTTGTAGACTTGTACTTATGGTGTGAAGGGCGGATCTTAGAGGTTGAAGACGCCCCCACTGTT
>NC_134480.1:1337147-1384647 GCF_964194025.1 Convolutriloba macropyga
TCAAGAACCAAGGAGCCTCCTGTAGGCTTTGATAATAGGTTGCTGTATAGTTTCTAGGTATAATGAAATTTTTTTCAAGATTTTAACATCACGAATATTGGCATTTATTTTGACAAAAATATCATTTTTTTTAAACTTTTAACATTTATTGTCATTATTCAAGATTTTTCAGCCTCAGGGTTCAGAAAAGCTCCCTAAGGGTTTGATAATAGGGTTTCCTGCATAGTTTCTAGTGGTATTGAAATTTGCTGAATAGGGTTTGCTGCATAGTTTCTAGTGGTAATGGAAGTTTTTTGACAATTTTTGTCATTTTATAGGTTTATCGAGACTCAAGAGCCAAGGAGCTTCCTCTAGAGTTTGATAATAAGTTATTGTATAGTTTCTGGATGCAATGGAGTGTTTTTAAAGATTATAACTTTTAACGAGTTTTATCATTTTTTAAAATTTTTGGCAATTTTTTTTTGAATCTTTGTCATTTTTTTAGGTTGTTGGCTGTGTTGGCTGGCGTTCCTGTCCTTCTCTTTTTCGCTCACGTTTAATCTGGCACACTCTCTCTCGCTCTCCTCAACTCTATTGTTGATGCCGCATTTCAGCGGTTGCTATGTGGCGTGATGTCATCGTCTTTTACCCTAATCTCAGGCCCCTTCAAACAAACTAAAGCTAACCTCACTAAACAGTGGCTAGGTACTGACGAAGCCAACCGCTCGCCGGTCGTTTGAGAGCAATTCGCCCAACGTTAGTCTGTTATGTTAATCAATTTTCCTTGCTGTAGGAAAGGTTGCTCAAGTTACCCTTTGGTGTAGCTGATTAGACTACTTCTGTCCACTTTTTCTCCTATTTTTTGTATAGCAACAGTAGCGAGAAAAGAAGGGAGGAAAATATAGTCTATTCTCAAAGCACAGTTCTGATTATCGGGCTCCAAAATTTTCTCTGATCATTAATTTAATCAACTAATGTTAACGAAACAAAAAATTGAACCTGGTTACCCTAGTTCTACACATCAAAAAAACGACCTAAAATTTGTCTGCATCTTAGAACTTTAACGTAACAAATAGTGAAATCAGCCTTTTTTTCATATCTTCTGCATTAAAAAAGTGAAATTATCAGTTTTCTGGTCTGTGATATATATGGAGCTTCGGTATGATCGATTTCTTAGAGTCGGCATGTTCGTTTTGCAATAATTTAAAAATGTTAAATCTCTTTAATTTAAAAATAAAAGTAGTTGTCATTTTGCTTAAATTCAAGAGTAAGAGTTCGTTGGTATGTTCGGTCTTGGAATTCCGTCTGTTTGTTTTCTGAGATTCGGCATGTTCGGTTTATAGTCATAGGTAAGGTCCCGTGTTTTTGGCTTGTAAGCTATATAAATTGTCCGTGTAATCAATATCACATTTAGAAAAAACATCGTCCGTAGGTTTGGTTTCAACGGCAAAAATTTATCGGTGCGCTTGGTCTGGGATTCAAAAAAAGTTTGATGTGTTCGCTTTCTCAGATTCGTAATATTTAGTTTTCAAACATACGAAATTCTCCTTATTAAAACGTAAGAAATCTTTGCTTATATTCGGTTTCAAGCGAATGAAAAAGTTTTGTAAGTTAAGCTTGAAAATTATCGGTATTTATGGAACGAAACGGGAATGAGTGTCAACATGTCCACTTTCAAACGTTTTGTCGGTTTTGTTAGGTCTTTTATTTATGAAAATTTGGGTGTTTTCGGTTTCTTACATTCAGTATGTTGCTTTTTCAAACATAAATATTGTTCAATATGTTCAGTTTGAACAAGTAAGAAATTGACGCTGTATTTAACCTCAAATGTAAGAAGTTGTCCGTATGATTGCTTTGAGACCTAAGAAAACTACCGCATGTTCGGTTTTTTACAAATGCCCGGTTTGGTTATTAAATCTAAGAAATTTATGTATGGTTTGCTCGAGATTGTAAAACATCGTCGGTAGGTTCGATTTGAAACGTGAAAAGTTGACGCTTTTCTTTAGTCGGGTGTCCGAGAAAGTTTCTGTATGTCCGGTTCCTTGGATTTGGTGAGTTCGGTTCTTAAACAAAAGAATTGTTTGGTATGTTGGTTTTGAAAACTTGAAAAATCGTCGGTATAATTGGTTTCAAACACAAAAAGTGGTCGGAATAGTCAAAGACAAACGTAAAGGTTGCCTTTATGTTTGGTCTGGAAATTGAAAAAGCTTCTTGTTCCGTTGTCTAGATCACTATGATTCGATTTTTAAGCTTTTCAAATTATTGGTATGTTTAGTTAGAGAAAGTAAGAAATTGCCGGCACGTTCTATTTCAAACGTAAGAAATCATTGGTATGTTCAATCTGGGACTGACAAAATTTTTCAAATTTCTGGTTCCACAGGTTTGACATGTTAATTTTAAGCATTTTTGTATTCAGTTGGAAAAATACAAAAATTAGCGGTGTAATAGTTTCAAACGTACAAAAATTGGCGGAGGGTGTGTTGGGCATGGGATTTAAGAAAATTTTGGTAATTTCGGTTGCTTAGATTGGGCATGTTTGGTATTAAAACGTAAGTAATAGTATAAAGGGCTTGAAAACAATTGAAATTGTTGTTACAGTCAGTTTCAAACGTAAAACAACGTCCGTAGGTTCATTTTAAAACATAAAAAAATTGTCGGTAGGTTCAGTCTCGAACCTAAAAAAACATTGTTCTGTTGGTTTCGGAGTTAAAATTTTTTTCTATATTCGGTAGACCACGCTTGCTCGGTTTCTAAATGTTCAGTTCAATTCAGTTTGAATTTTTAGTTCAGTTCAATTTGAATTGGCAGAAACGTACAAAAACATCGGAAGGTTCAACTTCAAGCAAGAGTAAGAGTGTGTAGATATGTTTGTTCTGAAGAAAGCTTCGTTATGTTTATTATTAAGGCATAAGATACGCTCGGAATGATTGGTTTGAAAACTACGAAATCGTCGGCATGTTTGGTTTTTAAAAAAAATGTAATTTTTTTTAAAATGTTCAATTTTAAGTGGACGATATCGTCCGTACGTTTGGTCTGGGACTGAAGAGAGCTTCCATATGTTTCATTCCTTAGATTTAGCTCGTTCTGTTTTTGAACATGAGCAATGTTTAGTGTATTTGGTTCAGTCGAAGTTGTTGTTATATTTGATTTTAAACAAAAAAAATCGATAGATGAAATTTCGAACGCTAGATAATATCGCTGTGTTGGTTCCCAGTTTTAAGAAAATTCCCCGAATGCGGTTATTAAAACCAGTCTTGTTAAGAACTCTAACTACATAAGACATCTTAGGTAAAATAAGTTTGAGAACGTAAAAAATTTTCGAACGATTCAGATTAGAACGTAACAGTATGTCGTGTGTTCAGTCTGGGACTTAATAAAACTGTCATATATTATCTTTCTTAGATTTGGCTTGTTTTAAACATAATTATAGTTCGGTATAAATGCTTTGAAAACCATAGAAATTCTCGGAAAATGTCGGATTTCAAACGTGAGAAACATCGGTTTGTTCAAATACAAACATAAGGAAAATGTCTGTAGGATTTGTCTGGTACATAAGAAAGCCTCAACATATTCAGTTTCTAGGATTTGACTTGTTTGGCTTTCAACAAAACAAAGATTAAATTCAGTTTGAAAACGTAAGTAATTGTCTGTATGTTTTATTCAAAACAAACGTCTGGTTGAAAACTTCGGTATGTTAGCTGCTTAAACTCCGCATATTTGGTTTCAGAGAGATCAAATTGTTTGTTCATTTGATTTTTTTTAAAAAAGAAATTGTCGGTATGTTCCTTTAAAAACAACGAAATGGTCGGTATATTCAGTTTGGTACTTAAGGCCGCTTCCGATGTTCTGTTTCTTAGATTTGGCATGTTAGATTCAAGAAATATTTTATATGTAAATTATTTTTTGAGATCGGAAGAAACTGTCAATATAAAGGATTTAAAAAGTCAGAAATTTAGAGCCTGGAATTTTTTGTGTGTGTTGGGTCGGGGGATCTAAGAAAACTTAGATTTGTTGGGTTTCTTAGTTTTTGTATGCTCGGTTTCCAATCATAAAAAATGCTTGGTTTGCTTGGTTTGAATATATAAGAATAAAACTCGTAAAGTATTAATTCGTACAAAAACACGTGAAAAAAATATATACGAAATTTGAAGTTTCCTAAGTTCGGTTTCATCGTTTTTTAAAGATAAGATTTGTTCGGCATATTGTCCCAAAAGTTTGATTTAAATCCGAAGAAATTATCGCTATGTGTGATCTGTGACGTAAAAAGAGCTTCGGTATGAGCGGTTGCTTAGATTCGGCATGTTCAGTTTTCAAACATTAGAAACGTTCAATATCTCTAATTTACAAACATATTAAATTTCAAATGTAAAAAGTCGCTGATAGGTTTGGTTTGAGAATTCTGTCTGTGTGCTTCCTTAGATTCGGCGCATTCGGTTTCCTTTCATAAGTAATTTTCCGTGTTTTTGGTTTGGAAATGATAGAAATCGTCAATATATTATATTTTAAACGAAGAAAAAGTCGTCCGTAGGTTTGGTTTCAAATGTAAAATTATATCGGGTTACTGGCTCACTGATTTATGAAAACCTTGATATGGTCGGTTTCTTGAATTCGGTATATTCGGATTTCAAACATGAAAAATCACTCTATGTATGTTTGCATTGAAAACTTCGGAAATCTTGGCTATATTTTTTTCAAAGAAAGAAAATGCTCGGCATGTTGAGATTGTAACTTAAGAATGTGTCGCTTTTTATGGAAGGAAACGTGAAATATTTTCATTACATCCACTTGCAAACTTAAGAATTAGCGGTTTGTTGGATCTCAATTTTGTGAAACTTTAGGAATATTCTGTTTCTAAGATATAGTATGTTGGTTTGTTAAAACATAAGTAGGGTACAATATGTTCAGTTTGAAAATGTTAGGAATCGACGTTATTTTCAATCTCAAACGCAAGAGACTGTCCATATGTATAGTGTGCGATCTAAGAACCCTTCAGTATGTTCGGTTTCTTAGATCTGGCTTGCTTAGTTATTTATTATGAGAAGTTTTAGGAAAGTTCAACTTAAAGCGTAAGAGTGCGTCGATATGTTTTTTCTGGGACCTAAGAAAACTTCGGTTTGTTCATTACATAAGCATAGGATACGCTCCAAAAGATTGGTTTAAATAAATCATCGGTATCTTTGTCTTCAAGAAACAAAGTGTCCCTATGTTTGATTTGAAACGTACGATGTTGCCCCCTTGTTTAGTCTCTGGTATTTAGGAAAACTTCCTTATGTTCTGTTTCAAAGATTTGAGTTGTTCAGTTACTAAATAAAATAATTGTTAATTGCTCTGATATGAAGTTTGTAGCATTTATGTTAGTCCTGTGGTCTTTTTATGCAATTTTTCAATTCACCATTTTTTCGTCTGGCACATTTGAATTTTTTTTTTCAAAAACGGGATAAACAGGTAACCCCCGAAGAACACTCATCCGGTAGTTTGAACTCCCTCTCGTTCAGCCATCCCAGCCCTAACGACGGTATGTTCAATTACAAACGTACGAAATTATCTGTAAGTTTGGTCGGGGACTTAAGAAAACTACATGTTCAGTTTTCACAATATAATTGGGGGATTTAAGAAAACAAAGGGTTTGTTGGGTTTATTCGATCTGGTATGCTCGGTTTTCAATTATGAAAATGCTTGGTTTGTTTGGTTTGAAAATGTGAGAATGATACTCATAAAACAACTATAATTATAAAAACTCGTAAAAAGAAAAATGCTTGAAATTTTCATTGTTTTGAGTTCAATAAATTCGGCATGATCGTTTTCTAAACATAAGAATTGTTCGGCATGTTGGTTTTGAAACGCTAGCAATTGTCGCTGTGCTGGGTCTGGGAATTTAAAAAGCTGTCATATGTTTGCTTCATGTTCAGTATGTTCGATTTCAAACGCAAGAAGTTGTCACTACAGTCGGTTTCAAACTTAAGAAATTGTCTGTGAGTTCTGTTTCGAACGTAAGAAATTGTCCGCTGTTTGGTTTGATTGAAATTCGTCTTCAGCTCGTTGATAAAAATAAGTGACTATTGCCGATTTTTTGTTGATATTTTCTTTTCAGATTGAAGTTGCAACTGATTTGATGAACATCGACGAGCATTCAGTTCCTTAATTGAAATTACCTGTATTGTTATTTGATCAAAAGAAATCAAATAAAAAAAATCGCTTTCTCACGATTTTATTTGGTCTGAAACCAATTATACAGGCAATTTCTTTCGTTTTAGACCAAACATACCGACGATTTCCTAAGTTTCAGACGAAACATATCTATGATTTGTTGACTTTTGAAAACAAAACTGGCCGATGTTGTCAGGAAAAACGTTAGGGCTTTCGTTGTTGTTGTCTATCTAAAGCCAAACATAACAACATTTTTTTATCTATCTAAAGCCGAATATACCGACCTTTTTTTATCTATCTAATGCCAAACGTAACGACAGTTTTTTTTATCTATCTAAAGCCGAACATACCGACCATTTTTTTAATCTATCTAATACCAAACATAAAAACATAACGACAAATTTTTTATCTGTCTAAAGCCGAATATATCGACCATTTTTTTTATCTATCTAATGCCAAACATAACGACAGTTTTTTTGTCTATCTAAAGCCAAACAAAACAATAATTTTTTTTATCTATCTAAAAACGAAAATAAGCACAATTTTTTATCTATCTGAAACCGAACATACCGACCATTTTTTATCTATCTAATGCCAAACATAACGACATTTTTTTATCTATCTAAAGCAGAACATACCGACCAATTTTTTATCTATCTAGTGCCAAACTTAACGACAGTTTTTTTCATCTAGCTAAAGCCGGACATAACGATAATTTTTTTCATCTATCTAATGCCAAACATAACGACAGTTTTTTTATCTATCTAAAGCCGAACATACCGACCAATTGTTTATCTATCTAGTACCAAACATAACGACAGTTTTTTTCATCTACCTAAAGCCGAACATAACGATATTTGTTTTCATCTATCTAAAGCCGAAAATACCGATCATTTTTTTATCTATCTAAAACCGAAAAAACCGACCAATTTTTATCTATCTATTGTCAAACATAACGACAAATTTTCATCTATCTAAAGCCGAACATTACGATCTTTTTTTTTATCTATCTAATGCTAAATATAACAAAAGTTTTTTATCTATCTAATGCCGACCATACAGACCATTTTTTTATCTATCTAATACCAAGCATAAAAACAGTTTTATAAGGCAATTATACAGGCAATTTCTTTCGTTTTCGACCAAACATACCGACGATTTCCTAAGTTTTAGACGAAACATAGCTATGATTTGTTGACTTTTGAAAACAAAACTGGCCGATGTTGTCAGGAAAAACGTCAGGAAAACTATCTAAAGCCAAACATAACAACATTTTTTTTATCTATCTAAAGCCAAATATACCGACCATTTTATTATCTATCTAACGCCAAATATAACGACAGTTTTTTATCTATCTATAGCCGAACATACCGACCATTTTTTTGTCTATCTAATGCTAAATTTAACGACAGTGTTTTTATCTATCCAGAGTCGAACATAACGATAATTTTTTTATCTATCCAAAGCCGAATATACCGACAATTTTTTTATCTGTCCAAAGGCGAACATTTTTTATGAAAGGCCATTTTTTATCTATCTAATGCCAAACATAACGACAGTTTTCTTTATCTATCTGAAGCCAAAAATACCGTGAATGTTTTTATCTATCTAAAAACCGACATACCGACCATTTGTTATCTATCTAATGCCAAACATAACGACAATTTTTTTATCTATCTAAAGCCAAACATGACGACCATTTTTTATCTATCTAATGCCAAACATAATGACAGTTTTTTAATCTATCTAAAACCGAACATACCGACCATTTTTTTATCTTCCTAATGCCAAACATAACGAAAGTTTTTTATTTATCTAAAGCCGAACATAACGATAGTTTTTTTAATCTATCTAATGCCAAACATAACGAAGTTTTTATCTATCTAAAGCCGAACTTACCGACCATTTTTTATCTATCTAAGGCCAAACATAACGACAGTTTTTTTTATCTATCTAAAGCCGTTTTTTATCTATCTAATGCCAAACATAACGACACTTTTTTTTATCTATCTAAAGCCGAACATACCGACCGTTTTTTTAATCTATCTAATGCCAAAAAATATAACGACATATTTTTATCTATCTAAAACCGAACATCACTTTTTTTTATCTATCCAAAGCCGAACCTTTCGACAATGTTTTTATCTATCTAAAGCCGAACAACCCGACTATTTTTTATCTATCTAATGCCCGACGTTGTGACATTTTTTTATCTATCTAAAGCCGAAAATACCGACCTTTTTAAATCTATCTAATGCCAAACATAACAACAGTTTTTTTATCTATCCAAAACCGAACATACGCACCATTTTTATCTTCCTCATGCCAAACATAACGACATTTTTTATATCTATCTAAAGCCGAACATAACGATAGTTTTTTATCTATCTAATGCCAAACATATCGACAGTTTTTTATCTATCTAAAACCGAACACAGCGATAATATTTTTATCTATCCAAAGCCGAACATACCGATAGTTTTTTATCTATCTAATGCCAAACAAAACGAAGTTTTTATCTATCTAAAGCCGAACATACCGATCTTTTTTTTATCTATCTAACGCCAAACATAACGACAGTTTTTTTATCCGTCTAAAGCCGAAGATACCGACCATTTTTTATCTATCTAATGCCAAACATATCGACAGTTTTTTTTCTATCTAAAACCGAACATAGCGATAATTTTTTTATCTATCCAAAGCCGAACATACCGATAATTTTTTTATCTATCTAAAGCCAAATATAAGGTTAGTTTTTTTATCTATCTAATGCCAAACAAAACGACAGTTTTTTTTCTATCTAAAGATAGATAACGATAATTTTTAGATAACGAACATAACGATAATTTTTTTATCTATCCAAAGCCGAACATACCGACAATTTTTTTATTTATCTGAAACCAAACATAACGACCATTTTTTATCTATCTAATGCCAAAAGATCGACAGTTTTTTATCTATCTCAAGCCGAACATAACGATAGTTTTTTATCTATCTAATGCCAAACATAACGAAGTTTTTATCTATCTAAAGCCGAACATACCGACCATTTTTTTATCTATCTAACGCCGAACATAACGACAGTTTTTTATCTATCTAAAGCCGAACATGCCGACCAGTTTGTTATCTATTTAAAGCCGAACATAGCGACCATCGTCTTATCTATCTAATGCCAAACATAACAACAGTTTTTTATCTATCTCAAGCCAAACATACCAACATTTTTTATCTGTCTAATGCCAATCATAACGACAGTTTTGTATCTATCTAAAGCCGAACATAACGATAATTTTTTTATCTATCTAAAGCCGAACATATTGACAATTTTTTTGTTTATCTGAAACCGAACATCCCGACCATTTTTTAATCTATATAATGCCAAACATATCAACAGTTTTTTTGTCTATCTAAAGCCGAACAAACGGACCATTTTTTATCTTCCTCATGCCAAACATAACGACAGTTTTTTATCTATCTAAAGCCGAACATAACGATAGTTTTTTTATCTATCTAATGCCAAACATAACGAAGTCTTTATCTATCTAAAGCCGAACATACCGACCTTTTTTAATCTATCTAACGCCAAACATAGCGACAGTTTCTTTATCTATCTAAGCCGAACATGCCGACCAGTATGTTATCTATTTAAAGCCAAACATAGCGACCATTTTCTTATCAACCTAATGCCAAACATAACGATAGTTTATTATCTATCTCAAGCCAAACACACCGACCATTTTTCATCTATCTAATGTCAAACATAACGACAGTTTTTTATCTATCTAAGGCCGAACATACCGACCATTTTTTTAATCTATCTAATGCCAAACATAACGACAGTTTTTTATCTATCTAAAACCGAACATAACGATAATTTTTTTATCTATCTAAAGCCGAACGACCCGACCATTTTTTATCTATCTAATGCCAGACCTAATGACATTTTCTTTATCTATCTAAAGCCGAACATACCGACCATTTTATAACTATCTAATGCCAAACATAACGTTAGTTTTTTATCTATCTAATGCCAAACAAAACCACAGTTTTTTTATCTATCTGAAGCCAAACATAACGATAATTTTTTAATCTATACAAAGCCGAACATACCGACAATTTTTTTTCTTTATCTGAAACCGAACATAACGACCGTTGTTTATCTATCTAATGCCAAACATAACGACAGCTTTTTATCTATCTAAAGCGGAACTAAACGATAGTTTTTTATCTATCTAATGCCAAACATAACGAAATTTTTATCTATCTAAAGCCAAAAATACCGACCATTTTTTTATCTATCTAACGCCAAACATAACGACAGTTTTTTATCCATCTAAAACCGAACATAACGATAATTTTTTTATCTCTCAAAAGCCGAACATATCGACAATTTTTTTTATCTATCTAAAGCCAAACAACTCGACCATTTTTATCTATATAATGCCAGAGCAAATGACATTTTTTTATCTATCTAAAGCCGAACATACCGACCATTTTTTCTATCTAATGCCAAACATAACGACAGTTTCTTTATCTATCTAATGACATACAAAACGACAGTTTTTTATCTATCTAAAGCCGAACATAGCGATAATTTTTTTTATCTATCCAAAGCCGAACATACCGACAATTTTTTTAATTTTCTGACACCGAACAAACCGACAATTTTTTATCTATCTAAATCCAAACATAACGACAATTTTTTATCTATCGAAAGCCAAACATACCGAGCATTTTTTTATCTATCTAATGCTAAACATAACGACAGTTTTTTATCTATCTAAAGCCGAACATGTCGACCATTTTTTAGTCTATCTAATGCCAAAATTAACGACAGTTTTTTATCTATCTAAAGCCGAACATGACGATAATTTTTTTATCTATCCAAAGACGAACATACCGAAAAATTTTTATCTATCTAAAACCGAACATAGCGACCATTTTTAATCTATCTAATGCCAAACAAAACCATAGTTTTTTATCTATCTGAAGCCAAACATAACGATAATTTTTTAATCTATACAAAGCCGAACATACCGACAATTTTTTTATTTATCTGAAACCGAACAAAACGACCGTTGTTTATCTATCTAATGCCAAACATAACGACAGCTTTTTATCTATCTAAAGCCGAACATAACGATAGTTTTTTATCTATCTAATGCCAAACATAACGAAATTTTTATCTATCTAAAGCCAAACATACCGACCATTTTTTATCTATCTAACGCCAAACATAACGACAGTTTTTTATCTATCTAAAACCGAACATAACGATAATTTTTTTATCTCTCAAAAGCCGAACATATCGACAATTTTTTTTATCTATCTAAAGCCAAACAACTCGACCATTTTTATCTATATAATGCCAGAGCAAATGACATTTTTTTATCTATCTAAAGCCGAACATACCGACCATTTTTTCTATCTAATGCCAAACATAACGACAGTTTCTTTATCTATCTAATGCCATACAAAACGACAGTTTTTTATCTATCTAAAGCCGAACATAGCGATAATTTTTTTTATCTATCCAAAGCCGAACATACCGACAATTTTTTTAATTTTCTGACACCGAACAAACCGACATTTTTTTATCTATATAAATCCAAATATAACGACAGTTTTTTATCTATCTAAAGCCGAACATGTCGACCATTTTTTAGTCTATCTAATGCCAAAACTAACGATAGTTTTTTATCTATCTAAAGCCGAACATGACGATAATTTTTTTATCTATCCAAAGACGAACATACCGAGAAATTTTTATCTATCTAAAACCGAACATAGCGACCATTTTTAATCTATCTAATGCCAAACATAACAACCGTTTTTTATCTATTCAGAGCGGAACATACTGAACCTTCTCTTATCTATCTAAAGCCGAACATAACGATAGTTTTGTATCAATCTAATGCTAAACATAACGAAGATTTTATCTATCTAAAGCCGAACATACCGACCATTTTTTATCTATCTAATGTCAAACATAACGACAGTTTTTTATCTATCTAAAGCCGAACATACCCACCATTTTTTATATCTATATAATGCCAAACATATCGACAGTTTTAATTATCTACCTAAAGCCGAACATAACGATAATTTCTTTACCTATCCAAAGCCGAACATACTGACAATTTTTTCATCTGTCCAAAGGCGAACATACCGACAATTTTTTTATTTATCTGAAACCGAACATACCGACCATTTTTTATCTATCTAATGCCAAACATAACGACAGTTTTTTATCTATCTAAAGCCGAACATGACGATAATTTTTTTATCTATCCAAAGACGAACATACCGAGAAATTTTTATCTATCTAAAACCGAACATAGCGACCATTTTTAATCTATCTAATGCCAAACATAACAACCGTTTTTTATCTATTCAGAGCGGAACATACTGAACCTTCTCTTATCTATCTAAAGCCGAACATAACGATAGTTTTTTATCAATCTAATGCTAAACATAACGAAGATTTTATCTATCTAAAGCCGAACATACCGACCATTTTTTATCTATCTAATGTCAAACATAACGACAGTTTTTTATCTATCTAAAGCCGAACATACCCACCATTTTTTATATCTATATAATGCCAAACATATCGACAGTTTTAATTATCTACCTAAAGCCGAACATAACGATAATTTCTTTACCTATCCAAAGCCGAACATACTGACAATTTTTTCATCTGTCCAAAGGCGAACATACCGACAATTTTTTTATTTATCTGAAACCGAACATACCGACCATTTTTTATCTATCTAATGCCAAACATAACGACAGTTTTTTTATCTATCTAAAACCAAACATAACGATAGTTTTTTATCTATCTAATGTCAAACATAACGACAGTTTTTTATCTATCTAAAGCCGAACATACCCACCATTTTTTATATCTATCTAATGCCAAATATAACGACAGTTTTAATTATCTACCTAAAGCCGAACATAACGATAATTCTTTACCTATCCAAAGACGAACATACTGACAATTTTTTCATCTGTCCAAAGGCGAACAAACCGACAATTTTTTTATTTATCTGAAACCGAACATACCGACCATTTTTTATCTATCTAATGCCAAACATAACGACAGTTTTTTTATCTATCTAAAACCAAACATAACGATAGTTTTTTATCTATCTAATGCCAAACATAACGACAGTCTCTTTATCTATCTAATGCCAAACAAAACGACAGTTTTTTTATCTATCTAAAGCCGAACATAGCGATAATTTTTTTTATCTATCCAAAGCCGAACATACCGACATTTTTTTTTACTTTTCTGACACCGAACATACCGACAATTTTTTTATCTATCTAAATCCAAACATAACGACAGTTTTTTTTATCTATCTAAAGCCAAACATACCGAGCAATTTTTTATCTATCTAATGCTAAACATAACGACAATTTTTTATCTATCCAAAGCCGAACATGTCGACCATTTTTTAATCTATCTAATGCCAAACCTAACGACAGTTTTTTATCTATCTAAAGCCAAACATACCCACCATTTTTTATATCTATCTAATGCCAAACATAACGACAGTTTTTTTATCTACCTAAAGCCGAACATAACGATAATTTTTTTATCTATCCAAAGACGAACATACCGACATTTTTTAATCTATCTAAAACCGAACATAGCGACCAATTTTAATCTATCAAATGCCAAACATAACAACCGTTTTTTATCTATTCAAAGCCGAAAATACTGAACCTTTTCTTATCTATCTAATGCCAAACATAACGACTGTTTTTATCTATCTAAAGCCGAACATACCGACCATTTTCATCTATCTGATGTCAAACATAACGACAGTTTTTTATCTATCTAAAGCCGAACATACCCACCATTTTTTATATCTATCTAATGCCAAACATAACGACAGTTTTTTCATCTATCTAAAGCCGAACATAACAATAAATTTTTTATCTATCCAAAGCCGAACATACCGACAATTTTTTCATCTGTCCAAAGGCGAACATCCCGACAATTTTTTTATTTATCTGAAACCGAACATACCGACCATTTTTTACCTATCTAATGCCAAACATAACGACAGTTTTTTTTATCTATCTAAAGCCCAACATACCGACCATTTGTTTTCTTCCTAAGGCCAAACAAATCGACAGTTTTAATTATCTACCTAAAGCCGAACATAACGATAATTTCTTTACCTATCCAAAGCCGAACATACTGACAATTTTTTCATCTGTCCAAAGGCGAACATACCGACAATTTTTTTATTTATCTGAAACCGAACATACCGACCATTTTTTATCTATCTAATGCCAAACATAACGACAGTTTTTATATCTATCTAAAACCAAACATAACGATAGTTTTTTATCTATCTAATGCCAAACATAACGACAGTCTCTTTATCTATCTAATGCCAAACAAAACGACAGTTTTTTTATCTATCTAAAGCCGAACATAGCGATAATTTTTTTTATCTATCCAAAGCCGAACATACCGACATTTTTTTTACTTTTCTGACACCGAACATACCGACAATTTTTTATCTATCTAAATCCAAACATAACGACAGTTTTTTTTATCTATCTAAAGCCAAACATACCGAGCAATTTTTTATCTATCTAATGCTAAACATAACGACAATTTTTTATCTATCCAAAGCCGAACATGTCGACCATTTTTTAATCTATCTAATGCCAAACCTAACGACAGTTTTTTATCTATCTAAAGCCAAACATACCCACCATTTTTTATATCTATCTAATGCCAAACATAACGACAGTTTTTTTATCTACCTAAAGCCGAACATAACGATAATTTTTTTATCTATCCAAAGACGAACATACCGACATTTTTTAATCTATCTAAAACCGAACATAGCGACCAATTTTAATCTATCAAATGCCAAACATAACAACCGTTTTTTATCTATTCAAAGCCGAAAATACTGAACCTTTTCTTATCTATCTAATGCCAAACATAACGACTGTTTTTATCTATCTAAAGCCGAACATACCGACCATTTTTATCTATCTAATGTCAAACAAAACGACAGTTTTTTATCTATCTAAAGCCGAACATACCCACAATTTTTTATATCTATCTAATGCCAAACATAACGACAGTTTTTTTATTTATCTAAAGCCGAACATAACAATAAATTTTTTATCTATCCAAAGCCGAACATACCGACAATTTTTTCATCTGTCCAAAGGCGAACATCCCGACAATTTTTTTATTTATCTGAAACCGAACATACCGACCATTTTTTACCTATCTAATGCCAAACATAACGACAGTTTTTTTATCTATCTAAAGCCCAACATACCGACCATTTGTTTTCTTCCTAAGGCCACACATAACGACAGTTTTTATCTATCTAAAGCCGAACACAACGATAGTTTTTTATCTATCTAATGCCAACATAATGAAGTTTTTATCTTTCTAAAGCCGAAAATAATATCCAGTTTTTATCTATCTAAAGCCGAACATACCCACCATTTTATATATCTCTCTAATGCCAAACATAACGACCGTTTTTTATCTATCTAAAGCCGAACATAACGATAATTTTTTCTATCTATCCAAAGCCGAACATACCGACAATTTCTTTATCTGTCCAAAGGCGAACATAACGACAATTTTTTTATTGATCGGAAACCAAACATACCGACTATTTTTTGTCTATCTAATGCCAAACATAACGACAGTTTTTTTTATCTATCTAAAGCCGAACATACCGACCATTTTTTCTTCCTAATGCCAAACATAACGACAGTTTTTATCTATCTAAAGCCGAAGATAACGATAGTTTTTTATCTATCTAATGCCAAACATAACGAAGTTTTTTTCTATCTATGATTTTTATTATCTATGACTTTTGAAAACGAAACTGGCCGATGTTGTCAGGAAAAACGTTAGGGCTTTCGTTGTTATTGTCTATCTAAAGCCAAACATAAGAACATTTTTTTATCTATCTAAAGCCGAATATACCGACCATTTTTTCATCTATCTAATGCCAAACATAACGACAGTTTTTATTATCTATCTAAAGCCGAACATACCGACCATTCTTTAATCTATCTAATACCAAACATAAAAACATAACGACAAATTTTTTATCTGTCTAAAGCCGAATATATCGACCATTTTTTTATCTATCTAATGCCAAACATAACGACAGTTTTTTTGTCTATCTAAAGCCAAACATAACAATAATTTTTTTATCTATCTAAAAAAGAAAATAAGCACAATTTTTTATCTATCTAAAACCGAACATACCGACCATTTTTATCTATCTAATGCTAAACATAACGACAGTTTTTTATCTATCTAAAGCAGAACATACCGACCTTTTTTTTATCTATCTAGTGCCAAACATAACGACAGTTTTTTCATCTATCTAAAGCCGGACATAACGATAATTTTCTTCATCTATCTAATGCCAAACATAACGACAGTTTTTTCATCTATCTAAAGCCAAACATACCGACCAATTGTTTATCTATCTAGTACCAAACATAACGACAGTTTTTTTCATCTACCTAAAGCCGAACATAACGATATTTTTTTCATCTATCTAAAGCCGAAAATAACGACCATTTTTTTATCTATCTAAAACCGAAAAAACCGACCAATTTTTTATCTATCTAGTGTCAAACATAACGACAGTTTTTTCATCTATCTAAAGCCGAACATTACGATCTTTTTTTTTATCTATCTAATGCCAAATATAACAAAAGTTTTTATCTATCGAATGCCGACCATACAGACCATTTTTTTATCTATCTAATGCCAAGCATAACAACAGTTTTTTATCTATCTAAAGCCAAATATACCAACCATTTTATCATCTATCTAACGCCAATTATAACGACAGTTTTTTATCTATCTAAAGCCGAACATACCGATCATTTTTTTATCTATCTAATGCTAAACTTAACGACAATGTTTTTTATCTATCTAGAGTCGAACATAACGATAATTTTTTTATCTATCCAAAGCCGAACATACCGACAATTTTTTTATCTGTCCAAAGGCGAACATACCGACCATTTTTTATCTATCTAATGCCAAACATAACGACAGTTTTCTTTATCTATCTAAAGCCAAAAAAACCGTGAATGTTTTTATCTATCTAAAAACCGACATACCGACCATTTTTTATCTATCTAATGCCAAACATAACGACAATTTTTTTAATCTATCTAAAGCCGAACATAACGAGCTTTTTTTATCTATCTAATGCCAAACATAATGACAGTTTTTTAATCTATCAAAAACCGAACATACTGACCATTTTTTTATCTTCCTAATGCCAAACATAACGACACTTTTTTTATCTATCTACAGCCGAACATACCGACCCTTTTTTTAATCTATCTAATGCCAAAAAATATAACGACATAACTTTATCTATCGAAAACCAAACATAACCAAATTTTTTTTATCTATCCAAAGCCGAACCTTTCGACAATGTTTTTATCTATCTAAAGCCGAACAACCCAACTATTTTTTATCTATCTAATGCCCGACGTTGTGACATTTTTTTTATCTATCTAAAGCCGAATATACCGACCTTTTTATTTCTATCTAATGCCAAACATAACAACAGTTTTTTATCTATCCAAAACCGAACATACGCACCATTTTTATCTTCCTCATGCCAAACATAACGACAGTTTTTATATCTATCTAAAGCCGAACATAACGATAGTTTTTTGTCTATCTAATGCCAAACAAAACGAAAATTTTATCTATCTAAAGCCAAACATACTGATTTTTTTTTATCTATCTAACCCAAAACATAACGACAGTTTTTTTTATCTGTCTAAAGCCGAACATACCGACCATTTTTTTATCTATCTAATGCCAAACATATCGACAGTTTTTTATCTATCTAAAACCGAACATAGCGATAATATTTTTATCAATCCAAAGCCGAACATACCGATAATTTTTTTATCTATCTAAAGTCGAACAAACCGACCATTTTTAATCCATCTAATGCCAGACGTAATGACACTTTTTAAGTCTATCTAAAGCCGAACATACCGACCAATTGTTTATCTATCTAGTACCAAACATAACGACAGTTTTTTTCATCTACCTAAAGCCAAACATAACGATATTTTTTTCATCTATCTAAAGCCGAAAATACCGACCATTTTTTTATCTATCTAAAACCAAAAAAACCGACCAATTTTTTATCTATCTAGTGTCAAACATAACGACAGTTTTTTCATCTATCTAAAGCCGAACATTACGATCTTTTTTTTATCTATCTAATGCCAAATATAAAAAAAGTTTTTATCTATCGAATGCCGACCATACAGACCATTTTTTTATATATCTAATGCCAAGCATAACAACAGTTTTTTATCTATCTAAAGCCAAATATACTGACCATTTTATTATTTATCTAACGCCAAATATAACGACAGTTTTTTATCTATCTAAAGCCGAACATACCGATCATTTTTTTATCTATCTAATGCTAAACTTAACGACAGTGTTTTTATCTATCTAGAGTCGAACATAACGATAATTTTTTTATCTATCCAAAGCCGAACATACCGACAATTTTTTTATCTGTCCAAAGGCGAACATACCGACCATTTTTTATCTATCTAATGCCAAACATAACGACAGTTTTCTTTATCTATCTAAAGCCAAAAATACCGTGAATGTTTTTATCTATCTAAAAACCGACATACCGACCATTTTTTATCTATCTAATGCCAAACATAACGACAATTTTCTTAATCTATCTAAAGCCGAACATAACGACCATTTTTTATCTATCTAATGCCAAACATAATGACAGTTTTTTAATCTATCTAAAAACCGAACATACCGACCATTTTTTTATCTTCCTAATGCCAAACATAACGACACTTTTTTTTATCTATCTAAAGCCGAACATACCGACCCTTTCTTTAATCTATCTAATGCCAAAAAATATAACAACATAATTTTATCTATCGAAAACCGAACATAACCAAATTTTTTTTATCTATCCAAAGCCGAACCTTTCGACAATGTTTTTATCTATCTTAAGCCGAACAACCCAACTATTTTTTATCTATCTAATGCCCGACGTTGTGCATTTTTTTTATCTATGGAATGCCGACCATACAGACCATTTTTTTTAATCTATCTAATGCCAAGCATAACAACAGTTTTTTATCTATCTAAAGCCAAATATACCGACCATTTTATTATCTATCTAACGCAAAATATAACGACAGTTTTTTATCTATCTAAAGACGAACATACCGATCATTTTTTTATCTATCTAATGCTAAACTTAACGACAGTGTTTTTATCTATCTAGAGTCGAACATAACGATAATTTTTTTATCTATCCAAAGCCGAACATACCGACAATTTTTTTATCTGTCCAAAGGCGAACATACCGACCATTTTTTTGTCTATCTAATGCCAAACATAACGACAGTTTTCTTTATCTATCTAAAGCCAAAAATACCGTGAATGTTTTTATCTATCTAAAAACCGACATACCAACCATTTTTTACCTATCTAATGCCAAACATAACGACAATTTTTTTATCTATCTAAAGCCGAACATAACGACCATTTTTTATCTATCTAATGCCAAACATAATGACAGTTTTTTAATCTATCTAAAACCGAACATACCGACCATTTTTTTATCTTCCTAATGCCAAACATAACGACACTTTTTTTTATCTATCTAAAGCCGAACATACCGACCCCTTTTTTTAATCTATCTAATGCCAAAAAATATAACGACATAAATTTATCTATCGAAAACCGAACATAACCAAATTTTTTTTATCTATCCAAAGCCGAACCTTTCGACAATGTTTTTATCTATCTAAAGCCGAACAACCCCACTATTTTTTATCTATCTAATGCCCGACGTTGTGACATTTTTTTTTATCTATCTAAAGCCGAATATACCGACCTTTTTATTTCTATCTAATGCCAAACATAACAACAGTTTTTTATCTATCCAAAACCGAACATACGCACCATTTTTATCTTCCTCATGCCAAACATAACGACAGTTTTTATATCTATCTAAAGCCGAACATAACGATAGTTTTTTATCTATCTAATGCCAAACAAAACGAAGTTTTTATCTATCTAAAGCCGAACATACCGATCTTTTTTTAATCTATCTAACCCCAAACATAACGACAGTATTTTTTATCTGTCTAAAGCCGAACATACCGACCATTTTTTTATCTATCTAATGCCAAACATATCGACAGTTTTTTATCTATCTAAAACCGAACACAGCGATAATATTTTTATCTATCCAAAGCCGAACATACCGATAGTTTTTTATCTATCTAATGCCAAACAAAACGAAGTTTTTATCTATCTAAAGCCGAACATACCGATCTTTTTTTAATCTATCTAACCCCAAACATAACGACAGTATTTTTTATCTGTCTAAAGCCGAACATACCGACCATTTTTTTATCTATCTAATGCCAAACATATCGACAGTTTTTTATCTATCTAAAACCGAACATAGCGATAATATTTTTATCTATCCAAAGCCGAACATACCGATAGTTTTTAAATCTATCTAAAGCCGAACATACCGACCATTTTATATCTATCTAATGCCAAATATAAGGTTAGTTTTTTAATCTATCTAATGCCAAAATATCGACAGTTTTTTATCTATCTAAAGCCGAACATAACGATAGTTTTTTATCAATCTAATGCTAAACATAACGAAGATTTTATCTATCTAAAGCCGAACATACCGACCATTTTTTTTATCTATCTAACGCCAAACATAACGACAGTTTTTTATCTATCTAAAGCCGAACATACGGACCATTTTTTATCTTCCTCATGCCAAACATAACGACAGTTTTTTTTATCTATCTAATGCCAAACATAACGAAAACTTTATCTATCTAAAGCCGAACATACCGACCATTTTTTAATCTATCTAACGCCAAACATAACGACGGTTTCTTTATCTATCTAAAGCCGAACATAACGATAGTTTTTTTAATCTATCTAATGCCAAACATAACGAAGTTTTCATCTATCTAAAGCCGAACATACCGACCATTTTTTAATCTATCTAACGCCAAACATAGCGACAGTTTCTTTATCTATCTAAAGCCAAACATGCCGACCAGTATGTTATCTATTTAAAGCCAAGTAAAGCGACCATTTTCTTATCAACCTAATGCCAAACATAACAACCGTTTTTTATCTATTCAAAGCCGAAAATACTGAACCTTTTCTTATCTATCTAATGCCAAACATAACGACTGTTTTTATCTATCTCAAGCCAAACATTCCGACCATTTTTTATCTATTTAATGTCAAACATAACGACAGTTTTTTATCCATCTAAAGCCGAACATACCGACCATTTTTTTAATCTATCTAATGCCAAACATAACGACAGTTTTTTATCTATCTAAAACAGAACATAACGATAATTTTTTATCTATCTAAAGCCGAACAACCCGACCATTTTTTATCTATCTAATGCCAGACCTAATGACATTTTCTTTATCTATCTAAAGCCGAACATACCGACCATTTTATAACTATTTAATGCCAAACATAACGTTAGTTTTTTATCTATCTAACGCCAAACAAAACGACAGTTTTTTATCTATCTGAAACCAAACATAACGATAATTTTTTAATCTATACAAAGCCGAACATACCGACAATTTTTTTATTTATCTGAAACCGAACATACCGACCGTTGTTTATCTATCTAATGCCAAACATAACGACAGCTTTTTATCTATCTAAAGCCGAACATAACGATAGGTTTTTATCTATCTAATGCCAAACATAACGACAGTTTTTTATCTATCTAAAACCGATCATAACGATAATTTTTTTATCTCTCCAAAGCCGAACATATCGACAATTTATTTTATCTATCTAAAGCCAAACAACTCGACCATTTTTATCTATATAATGCCAGAGCAAATGACATTTTTTTATCTATCCAAAGCCGAACATACCGACCATTTTTTTCTATCTAATGCCAAACATAACGACAGTTTCTTTATCTATCTAATGCCAAATAGAACGACAGTTTTTTATCTATCTAAAGCCGAACATAGCGATAATTTTTTTTATCTATCCAAAGCCGAACATACCGACAATTTTTTTACTTTTCTGACACGGAACATACCGACAATTTTTTATCTATCTAATGCTAAACATAACGACAGTTTTTTATCTATCTAAAGCCGAACATGTCGACCATTTTTTAGTCTATCTAATGCCAAACCTAACGACAGTTTTTTATCTATCTAAAGCCGAACATAACGATAATTTTTTTATCTATCCAAAGACGAACATACCGACAATTTTTTATCTATCTAAAACCGAACATAGCGACCATTTTAAATCTATCTAATGCCAAACATAACAACCGTTTTTTATCTATTCAAAGCGGAACATACTGAACCTTCTCTTATCTATCTAACGCCAAACATAACGACAGTTTTTTATCTATCTAAAACCAAACATACCGACCATTTTTTATCTATCTAATGTCAAACATAACGACAGTTTTTTTTCTATCTAAAGCCGAACATACCCACCATTTTTTATATCTATCTAATGCCAAACATAACGGCAGTTTTAATTATCTACCTAAAGCCGAACATAACGATAATTTTTTTACCTATCCAAAGCCGAACATACTGACAATTTTTTCATCTGTCCAAAGGCGAACATACCGACAATTTTTTTATTTATCTGAAACCGAACATACCGACCATTTTTTATCTATCTAATGCCAAACATAACGACAGTTTTTTTATCTAACTAAAGCCAAACATAACGACAGTTTCTTTATCTATCTAATGCCAAACAAAACGACAGTTTTTTTTATCTATCTAAAGCCGAACATAGCGATAATTTTTTTATCTATCCAAAGCCGAACATACCGACAATTTTTTTTACTTTTCTGACACCGAACATACCGACAATTTTTTTATCTATCTAAATCCAAACATAACGACAGTTTTTTATCTATCTAAAGCCAAACATACCGAGCAATTTTTTATCTATCTAATGCTAAACATAACGACAGTTTTTTATCTATCTAAAGCCGAACATGTCGACCATTTTTTAATCTATCTAATGCCAAACCTAACGACAGTTTTTTTATCTATCTAAAGCCGAACATAACGATAATTTTTTTATCTATCCAAAGACGAACATACCGACAATTTTTAATCTATCTAAAACCGAACATAGCGACCATTTTTAATCTATCAAATGCCAAACATAACAACCGTTTTTTATCTATTCAAAGCCGAAAATACTGAACCTTTTCTTATCTATCTAATGCCAAACATAATGACAGTTTTTTATCTATCTAAAGCCGAACATACCGACCATTTTTTATCTATCTAATGTCAAACATAACGACAGTTTTTTATCTATCTAAAGCCAAACATACCCACCATTTTTTATATCTATCTAATGCCAAACATAACGACAGTTTTTTTATCTACCTAAAGCCGAACATAACAATAATTTTTTTATCTATCCAAAGCCGAACAAACCGATAATTTTTTCATCTGTCCAAAGGCGAACACCCCGACAATTTTTTTATTTATCTGAAACCGAACATACCGACCAATTTTATCTATCTAATGCCAAAAATAACGACAGTTTTTTTATCTATCTAAAGCCGAACATACCGACCATTTGTTTTCTTCCTAAGGCCAAACATAACGACAGTTTTTATCTATCTAAAGCCGAACACAACGATAGTTTTTTATCTATCTAATGCCAAACATAATGAAGTTTTTATCTTTTTAAAGCCGAAAAAAATATCCATTTTTTTATCTATCTAAAGCCGAACATACCCACCATTTTTTATATCTCTCTAATGCCAAACATAACGACAGTTTTTTTAATCTATCCAAAGCCGAACATACCGACAATTTCTTTATCTGTCCAAAGGCGAACATACCGACAATTTTTTTATTGATCGGAAACCAAACATACCGACCATTTTTTGTCTATCTAATGCCAAACATAACGACAGTTTTTTAATCTATCTAAAGCCGAACATACCGACCATTTTTTCTTCCTAATGCCAAACATAACGACAGTTTTTATCTATCAAAAGCCAAAGATAACAATAGTTTTTTATCTATCTAATGCCAAACATAACGAAGTTATTATCTATCCAAAGCCGATCATACCGACAATTTTTTTATCTGTCCAAAGGCGAACATACCTACAATTTTTTATTTATCTGAAACCGAACATGCCGACCATTTTTTATCTATCTAATGCCAAACATAACGTCAGTTTTTCTATCTATCTAAAGCCGAACATGCCGACCAGTTTGTTATCTATTCAAAGCCGAACATAGTGACCATTTTCTTACCTATCTAATGCCAAACATAACAACAGTTTTTTATCTATCTCAAGCCAAACACACCGTCCATTTTTTATCTCTCTAATGCCAAACATATCGACAATTTTTTATCTGTCCAAAGGCGAACATACCAACAATTTTTTTATTTATCTGAAACATGCCGACCGTTTTTTTTTCTTCCTAAAGCCAAACATAACGAAAGTTTTTTTATCTATCTAAAGCCGAACATACCGACCATTTTTTTATCTTACTAATGGCAAACATAACGACAGTTTTTTTATCTATCTAACCTCAAATATAACGACAATTTTTTTTATCTATCTAAAGCCGAACATGCCGCCCAGTTTGTTATCTTTTTAAAGCCGGACATAGCGACCATTTTTTATCTATCTAATGCCAAACATAACGACAGTTTTTTATCTATCTAAAGTCGACCATAAGGATAGTTTTTATCTATCTAATGCCAAACATAACGAAGCTTTGATCTATCTAAAGCCGAACATACCGACCATTTTTTTATCTATCTAATGCCAAACATAATGAAAGTTTTTTATCTATCTAAAACCGAACATAACGGTAATTTTTTATCTATCCAAAGCCGAACATACCGACAATTTTTTTATCTATCTAATGCCAGACGTAATGACATTTTTCTATCTATCAAAAGCCAAACATTCCGACCGTTTTTTATCTATCTAATGCCAAACATAACGACAGATTTTTATCTATCTAATGCCAAACATAACTACAGTTTTTTAATCTATCTGAAGCCGAACATGTCGAACATTTTTTAATCTTTCTAATGCCAAACATAACGACAGCTTTATCTATCTAAAGCCGAACATAACGATAATTTTTTTAACTATCCAAAACCGAACATAGCGACCATTTTCAATCTATCTAATGCCAAACATAACGACAACCTTTTATCTATCTAAAGCCGAACACACCGACCATTTTTTATCTATCTAACGCCAAACATAACGACAGTTTTTTATCTATCTAAAGCCAAACATACTCACCATTTTTTGTATCTACCTAATGCCAAACATAACGACAGTTTTTTAATCTATCTAAAACCGAACATAACGATAATTTTTTTATCTATCCAAAGCCAAACATACCGACAATTTTTTTATCTGTCCAAAGGCGAACAAAGCGACCATTTTTGATCTATCTAATGACAAACATAACGACAGTTTTCTATCAATCTAAGGCCAAACATACCGACCATTTTTTTATCTATCTAACGTCAAACATAACGACAGTTTGTTATCTATCTAAAGCCAAACATACGCACCAGTTTTTGTATCTACCTAATGCCAAACATAACGACAGTTTTTTAATCTATCTAAAACCAAAAATAACGATAATTTTTTTATCTATCCAAAGCCAAACATACCGACAATTTTTTTATCTGTCCAAAGGCGAACAGACCAACCATTTTTTATCTATCTAATGCCAAACAAAACGACAGTTTTTTATCTATCTAAAGCCGATCATACCGATCATTTTTTTATCTATCTAATGCCAAACATAACGACTGTTCTTTATCTATGTAAAGCCAAAAATAACGATAATTTTTTTATGTATCCAAAGCCGAACATACCGAAAATTCTTTTATTTATCTGAAACCGAACATAGCGACCATTTTTAACCTATCTAATGCCAAACATAACGACAACCTTTTATCTATCTGAAGCCGAACACAACGACCATTTTTTAACTATCAAACGCCAAACATAACGACAGTTTTTTCTATCTATCTAAAGCCGAACATACTGACCATTTTGTTATCTATTTGAAGCCGAACGTACCGAACCTTTTCTTATCTATCTAATGCCAAACATAACGACAGTTTTTTATCTATCTAAGGCCGAACATACCGACCATTTTTTTTATCTAGCTAACGTCAAACATAACGACAGTTTTTTATCTATCTAAAGCCAAACATACCCACCATTTTTTGTATCTACCTAATGCCAAACATAACGACAGTTTTTTAATCTATCTAAAACCGAACATAACGATAATTTTTTTATCTATCCAAAGCCAAACATACCAACAATTTTTTTATCTGTCCAAAGGCGATCATACCGACCATTTTTATCTATCTAATGCCAAACATAACGACTGCTCTTTATCTATCTAAAGTCAAACATAACGATAATTTTTTTATGTATCCAAAGCCGAACATACCGAAAATTTTTTTATTTATCTGAAACCGAACATACCGACCATTTTTTATCTATCTGATGCCAAACATAACGACAGTTTTTTATCTATCTAAAACAGAACATACCGATCATTTTTTTATCTATCTAATGCCAAACATAACGACAGTTTTTTAATCTATCTAAAACCGAACATAACGATAATTTTTTTATCTATCCAAAGCCAAACATACCGACAATTTTTTCATCTGTCCAAAGGCAATCATACCGACCATTTTTTATCTATCTAATGCCAAACATAACGACTGCTCTTTATCTATCTAAAGTCAAACATAACGATAATTTTTTTATGTATCCAAAGCCGAACATACCGAAAATTTTTTTAATTATCTGAAACCAAACATACCGACCATTTTTTTTATCTATCCGATGCCAAACATAACGACAGTTTTTTATCTATCTAAAACAGAACATACCGATCATTTTTTATCTATCTAATGCCAAACATAACGACAGTTTTTATCTATCTAAGGCCGAACATACCGACCATTTTTTTTATCTATCTAAAGCCAAACGTACCCACCATTTTTTTTTCTACCTAATGCCAAACGTAACGACAGTTTTTTAATCTATCTAAAGCCAAACTTAACGATAATTTTTTTATCTATCCAAAGCCAAACATACCGACAATTTTTTTATCTGTCCAAAGGCAAACATACCGACCATTTTTTATCTATCTAATGCCGAACATAACGACAGTTTTTTTATCTATCTAAAACCGAACATAACGATAATTTTTTTATCTATCCAAAGCCAAACATACCAACAATTTTTTTATCTGTCCAAAGGCGATCATACCGACCATTTTTATCTATCTAATGCCAAACACAACGACTGCTCTTTATCTATCTAAAGTCAAACATAACGATAATTTTTTTATGTATCCAAAGCCGAACATACCGAAAATTTTTTTATTTATCTGAAACCGAACATACCGACCATTTTTTATCTATCTGATGCCAAACATAACGACAGTTTTTTATCTATCTAAAACAGAACATACCGATCATTTTTTTATCTATCTAATGCCAAACATAACGACAGTTTTTTAATCTATCTAAAACCGAACATAACGATAATTTTTTTATCTATCCAAAGCCAAACATACCGACAATTTTTTCATCTGTCCAAAGGCGATCATACCGACCATTTTTTATCTATCTAATGCCAAACATAACGACTGCTCTTTATCTATCTAAAGTCAAACATAACGATAATTTTTTTATGTATCCAAAGCCGAACATACCGAAAATTTTTTTATTTATCTGAAACCAAACATACCGACCATTTTTTTTATCTATCCGATGCCAAACATAACGACAGTTTTTTATCTATCTAAAACAGAACATACCGATCATTTTTTATCTATCTAATGCCAAACATAACGACAGTTTTTATCTATCTAAGGCCGAACATAACGACCATTTTTTTTATCTATCTAAAGCCAAACGTACCCACCATTTTTTTTCTACCTAATGCCAAACGTAACGACAGTTTTTTAATCTATCTAAAGCCAAATTTAACGATAATTTTTTTATCTATCCAAAGCCAAACATACCGACAATTTTTTTTATCTGTCCAAAGGCAAACATACCGACCATTTTTTATCTATCTAATGCCGAACATAACGACAGTTTTTTTATCTATCTAAAGCCGAACATACCGATCATTTTTTTATCTATCTAATGCCAAAGATAACGACTGTTCTTTATCTATCTAAAGCCAAACATAACGATAATTTTTTTATGTATCCAAAGCCGAACAAACTGAAAATTTTTTTTTATTTATCTGAAACCGAACATACCGACCATTTTTTTAATCTATCTGATGCCAAACATAACGACAGTTTTTTATCTATCAAAAACAGAAAATACCGACCATTTTTTATCTATCTAATGCCAAACATAACGATAGTTTTTTATCTATCTAAAGCCAAACATAACGACCATTTTTTATCCATCTAATGCCAAACATAACGACAGTTTTTTATCTATCTAAAGCCGAACATAAAGATAATTTTTTTAACTATCCAAAACCAAACATACCGACAATTTTAAATCTTTCTAAAACCGAACAAAGCGACTATTTTTGATCTATCTAATGACAAACATAACGAAAGTTTTTTATCTATCTAAAGCCAAACATACCGACCAAATTTTATCTATCTAAGGCCAAACATCACGACAGCTTTTATCTATCTAAAGCCGAATATACCGACCATTTTTTTATCTATCTAATGCCGAACATAACGATGAGTTTTTATCTGTCCAAAGGCAAACATACCGACCATTTTTTTAACTATCTAATACCAAACATAACGACAATTTTTTTATCTATCTAAAACCGAATATACCGACCATTTTTTTAAGTATCTAGTGCCGAACATAACGATAAGTTTTTATCTATCTAATGCCAAAGATAACGACAGTTTTTTTATCTATTTAAAGCCGAAGATACCGACCAATTTTTATCTATCTAACGCCAAACATAATAACAGTTTTTTTATTTATCTAAAACCAAACATACCGACCAATTTGTTATCTATTTAAAGCTGAACATACCGACCATTTTTTTATATATCTAAAGCCAAACATAACGACAGTTCTTTTATCTATCTAAAGCCGAACATACCGACAATTTTTTTATCTATCTAAAACCGAACATACCGACCATTTTTATCTATCTAATGCCGAACATAACGATAAATTTTTATCTATCTAATGCCAAAGATAACGACAGTTTTTTTATCTATCTAAGGCCGAACATACCGACCAATTTTTATCTATCTAACGCCAAACATAATGACATTTTTTTTTATTTATCTAAAGCCAAACGTACCGACCATTTTGTTATCTATTTAAAGCCGAACATACCGACAATTTTCTTTTCTATCTAATGCCAAACATAACGACAGTTTTTATTATCTATCTAAAGCCGAACATACCGACCATTTTTTTTATCTATCTAATGCCAATTATAACGACAGCTTTTTTTTATATATCTAAAGCCGAAAATACCGACCATTTTTTTAATCTATCTAAAGCCAAACAAAAAGACAATTTTTTTATCTATCTAAAGCCAAACATACCGACCATTTTTTATCGATCTAAAGACAAAGATACCGACAGTTTTTTTATCTAACTAAAGCCGAACATACTGACCATTTTTTATCTATCTAATGCCAAACATAACGAAAGTTTTTTATCTAACTAAAGCCGAACATACCGACCATTTTTTATCTATCTAATGCCAAACATAACGAAAGTTTTTTATCTATCCAAAGCCGAACATACCGACAGTTTTTTTTATCTAACTAAAGCCAAACATACCGACCATTTTTTATCTATCTAATGCCAAACCTAACGACAGTTTTTTTATATATCTAAAGCCGAACACACCGACTTTTTTATCTATCTTATGCCCATCATAACGACAGTTTTCTGATCGATCTAAGGCCGAACATAACGATATTTTTTTTCTATCCAAAGCCGAACATACCGAAAAATTGTTTGTCTATCTAAAGCCGAACTTAACGACCATCTTTTATCTATCTAAAGCCAAACATAACGACTATTTTTTTCTATCTAAAGCCGAACATACCATTTTGTTATCATTTAAAGCCGAACATACCGACCATTTTTAAATTTAATTAAAGCCGAACATACCGAAATTTTTTATCTATCTAAAGCCGAACATACCGAATTTTTTTTATCTATCTAAAGCCGAACATACCGACCATTTTGTTATCTATTTAAAGCCAAACATATCGCAATTTTTTTATCTATCTAAAGCCGAACATTCCGTAGTTTTTTTATCTACCTAAAGCCGAACATACCGAATTTTTTTTATCTATCTAAAGCCGAACATACCGACCATTTTGTTATCTATTTAAAGCCGAACATACCAAAATTTTTTATCTATATAAAGCCGAACATACCTAAACTTTTTTTATCACTCTAAAGCCGAACAAACCGACGATTTTGTTATCGATTTATAGCCAAACATTCCGACCATTTTTTTATCTATTTAAAGCCAAACATATAGAAATTTTTTTTATCTATCTAAAGCCGAACATACCAAAATTTTTTATCTATCTAAAGCCGAACATATCGAATTGTTTTTTATCTATCAAAGCCGAACATACCGAAAAACTTTGTATCTATCTAAAGCCGAACATAACGACCATTTTTTATCTATCTAAAGCCAAACATAACGACAATTTTGTTATCTATCTAAAACCGAACAAACCGACCAATTTTTTTATCTATCTAAAGCCGAACATATCGACCATTTTGTTATCATTTACAGCCCAACATACGGACGTTTTTTTTACCTATCTAAAGCCGAACATACCGACCATTTTGTTATCTATTTAAAGCCGAACATTCCGACCATTTTTTTTATCTAACTAAAGCCAAACATACCGACCATTTTTTATCTATCTAATGCCAAACCTAACGACATTTTTTTTATATATCTAAAGCCGAACATACCGACTATTTTTTATCTATCTAATGCCCATCATAACGACAGTTTCCTGATCGTTCTAAAGCCAAACATAACGATATTTTTTTTCTATCCAAAGCCGAACATACCGAAAAATTGTTTATCTATCTAAAGCCGAACTTAACGACCATTTTTTATCTATCTAAAGCCAAACATAACGACTATTTTTTTCTATCTAAAGCCGAACATACCGACCATTTTGTTATCATTTAAAGCCGAACATACCGACCATTTTTTAATTTATTTAAAGCCGAACATACCGAAATTTTTTATCTATCTAAAACCGAACATACCGAATTTTTTTTATCTCTCTAAAGCTGAACATACCGACCATTTTGTTATCTATTTAAAGCCGAACATTCCGACCAGTTTTTTTATCTATTTAAAGCCATATCGCAATTTTTTTAATCTATCTAAAGCCGAACATTCCGAAATTTTTTTATCTACCTAAAGCCGAACATACCGAATTTTTTTATCTATCTAAAGCCGAACATAGCGACCATTTTGTTATCTATTTAAAACCGAACATTCCGACCATTTTTTTTATCTAACTAAAGCCAAACATACCGACCATTTTTTATCTATCTAATGCCAAACCTAACGACATTTTTTTTATATATCTAAAGCCGAACATACCGACTATTTTTTATCTATCTAATGCCCATCATAACGACAGTTTCCTGATCGTTCTAAAGCCAAACATAACGATATTTTTTTTCTATCCAAAGCCGAACATACCGAAAAATTGTTTATCTATCTAAAGCCGAACTTAACGACCATTTTTTATCTATCTAAAGCCAAACATAACGACTATTTTTTTCTATCTAAAGCCGAACATACCGACCATTTTGTTATCATTTAAAGCCGAACATACCGACCATTTTTTAATTTATTTAAAGCCGAACATACCGAAATTTTTTATCTATCTAAAACCGAACATACCGAATTTTTTTTATCTCTCTAAAGCTGAACATACCGACCATTTTGTTATCTATTTAAAGCCGAACATTCCGACCAGTTTTTTTATCTATTTAAAGCCATATCGCAATTTTTTTAATCTATCTAAAGCCGAACATTCCGAAATTTTTTTATCTACCTAAAGCCGAACATACCGAAATTTTTTATCTATCTAAAACCGAACATACCGAATTTTTTTTATCTCTCTAAAGCTGAACATACCGACCATTTTGTTATCTATTTAAAGCCGAACATTCCGACCAGTTTTTTTATCTATTTAAAGCCATATCGCAATTTTTTTAATCTATCTAAAGCCGAACATTCCGAATTTTTTTTATCTATCTAAAGCCGAACATACCGACCATTTTGTTATCTATTTAAAGCCAAACATATCGCAATTTTTTTATCTATCTAAAGCCGAACATTCCGTAGTTTTTTTATCTACCTAAAGCCGAACATACCGAATTTTTTTTATCTATCTAAAGCCGAACATACCGACCATTTTGTTATCTATTTAAAGCCGAACATACCAAAATTTTTTATCTATATAAAGCCGAACATACCTAAACTTTTTTTATCACTCTAAAGCCGAACAAACCGACGATTTTGTTATCGATTTATAGCCAAACATTCCGACCATTTTTTTATCTATTTAAAGCCAAACATATAGAAATTTTTTTTATCTATCTAAAGCCGAACATACCAAAATTTTTTATCTATCTAAAGCCAAACATATCGAATTGTTTTTTATCTATCAAAGCCGAACATACCGAAAAACTTTGTATCTATCTAAAGCCGAACATAACGACCATTTTTTATCTATCTAAAGCCAAACATAACGACAATTTTGTTATCTATCTAAAACCGAACAAACCGACCAATTTTTTTATCTATCTAAAGCCGAACATATCGACCATTTTGTTATCATTTACAGCCCAACATACGGACGTTTTTTTTACCTATCTAAAGCCGAACATACCGACCATTTTGTTATCTATTTAAAGCCGAACATTCCGACCATTTTTTTTATCTAACTAAAGCCAAACATACCGACCATTTTTTATCTATCTAATGCCAAACCTAACGACATTTTTTTTATATATCTAAAGCCGAACATACCGAATTTTTTTTATCTCTCTAAAGCTGAACATACCGACCATTTTGTTATCTATTTAAAGCCGAACATTCCGACCAGTTTTTTTATCTATTTAAAGCCATATCGCAATTTTTTTAATCTATCTAAAGCCGAACATTCCGAAATTTTTTTATCTACCTAAAGCCGAACATACCGAATTTTTTTATCTATCTAAAGCCGAACATAGCGACCATTTTGTTATCTATTTAAAACCGAACATTCCGACCATTTTTTTTATCTAACTAAAGCCAAACATACCGACCATTTTTTATCTATCTAATGCCAAACCTAACGACATTTTTTTTATATATCTAAAGCCGAACATACCGACTATTTTTTATCTATCTAATGCCCATCATAACGACAGTTTCCTGATCGTTCTAAAGCCAAACATAACGATATTTTTTTTCTATCCAAAGCCGAACATACCGAAAAATTGTTTATCTATCTAAAGCCGAACTTAACGACCATTTTTTATCTATCTAAAGCCAAACATAACGACTATTTTTTTCTATCTAAAGCCGAACATACCGACCATTTTGTTATCATTTAAAGCCGAACATACCGACCATTTTTTAATTTATTTAAAGCCGAACATACCGAAATTTTTTATCTATCTAAAACCGAACATACCGAATTTTTTTTATCTCTCTAAAGCTGAACATACCGACCATTTTGTTATCTATTTAAAGCCGAACATTCCGACCAGTTTTTTTATCTATTTAAAGCCATATCGCAATTTTTTTAATCTATCTAAAGCCGAACATTCCGAAATTTTTTTATCTACCTAAAGCCGAACATACCGAATTTTTTTATCTATCTAAAGCCGAACATAGCGACCATTTTGTTATCTATTTAAAACCGAACATTCCGACCATTTTTTTTATCTAACTAAAGCCAAACATACCGACCATTTTTTATCTATCTAATGCCAAACCTAACGACATTTTTTTTATATATCTAAAGCCGAACATACCGACTATTTTTTATCTATCTAATGCCCATCATAACGACAGTTTCCTGATCGTTCTAAAGCCAAACATAACGATATTTTTTTTCTATCCAAAGCCGAACATACCGAAAAATTGTTTATCTATCTAAAGCCGAACTTAACGACCATTTTTTATCTATCTAAAGCCAAACATAACGACTATTTTTTTCTATCTAAAGCCGAACATACCGACCATTTTGTTATCATTTAAAGCCGAACATACCGACCATTTTTTAATTTATTTAAAGCCGAACATACCGAAATTTTTTATCTATCTAAAACCGAACATACCGAATTTTTTTTATCTCTCTAAAGCTGAACATACCGACCATTTTGTTATCTATTTAAAGCCGAACATTCCGACCAGTTTTTTTATCTATTTAAAGCCATATCGCAATTTTTTTAATCTATCTAAAGCCGAACATTCCGAAATTTTTTTATCTACCTAAAGCCGAACATACCGAAATTTTTTATCTATCTAAAACCGAACATACCGAATTTTTTTTATCTCTCTAAAGCTGAACATACCGACCATTTTGTTATCTATTTAAAGCCGAACATTCCGACCAGTTTTTTTATCTATTTAAAGCCATATCGCAATTTTTTTAATCTATCTAAAGCCGAACATTCCGAAATTTTTTTATCTACCTAAAGCCGAACATACCGAATTTTTTTATCTATCTAAAGCCGAACATAGCGACCATTTTGTTATCTATTTAAAACCGAACATACCAAAATTTTTTATCTATATAAAGCCGAACATACCTAAACATTTTTTATCTCTCTAAAGCCGAACATACCGACCATTTTGTTATCGATTTATAGCCAAACATTCCGACCATTTTTTTATCTATTTAAAGCCAAACATATAGAAATTTTTTTTATCTATCTAAAGCCGAACATACCGAAATTTTTTGTCTATCTAAAGCCGAACATATCGAATTTTTTTTATCTATCCAAAGCCGAACATACCGAAAATCTTTGTATCTATCTAAAGCCGAACATAACGACCATTTTTTATCTATCTAAAGCCGAACATATCGACCATTTTATCATTTACAGCCGAACATACAGACGATTTTTAAATCTATTTAAGGCCGAACATACCAAAATTTTTTATCTATTTAAAGCCGAACATACCGAAATTTTTTTACCTATCTAAAGCCGAACATACCGACCATTTTGTTATCTATTTAAAGCCGAACATTCCGACCATTTTTTTTTATCTATCTAAAGCCGAACATACCGAATTTTTTTTATCTATCTAAAGTCGAAAATACCGAAATTCTTTTTATCTATCTAAAGCCGACGATACCGAATGTTTTTTATCTAACTAAAACCAAACATACCGACCATTTTTTTCTATATAATGCCAAACCTAACGACACTTTTTTTATCTATCTAAAGCCGAACATACCGACTATTTTTTATCTATCTAATGCCCATCATAACGACAGTTTCCTGATCGATCTAAAGCCAAAAATAACTTTTTTTTTCTATCCAAAGCCGAACATACCGAAAAATTGTTTATCTATTTAAAGCCGAAGATAACGACCATTTTTTTAATCTATCTAAAGCCGAACATATCGACCGTTTTGTTATCATTTACAGCCGAACATTCCGACCATTTTTTAATCTATTTAAAGCCAAACATTCTGACCATTTTTTTATCTATTTACAGCCAAACATATCGAAATATTTTTATCTATCTAAAGCCGAACATACCGACCAATTTTTTTACCTATCTAAAGCCGAACATATCGACCATTTTGTTATCATTTACAGCCGAAAATACAGACCATTTTTTAATCTATTTAAAGCCGAACATACCGAAATTTTTTGTCTATTTAAAGCCGAACATACCGAAATTTTTTTTACCTATCTAAAGCCGAACCTACCGACCATTTTGTTATCTATTTAAAGCCGAACCTTCCGACCATTTATTAAATTTGTTTAAAGCCAAACATACCGAATTTTTTTTATCTATCTAAAGCCGAACATACCGAATTTTTTTATCTATCTAAAACCGAACATACCGAATTCTTTTTATATCTATCTAAAGGCGAACATACCGAAATTCTTTTATCTATCTGAAGCCGAATTTACTGAATTTTTTTTATCTATCTAAAACCGAACATACCGACCATTTTGTTATCTATTTAAAGCCAAACAAACCGAAATTTTTTATCTATTTAAAGCCGAACATACCGAAATTTTTTTTTACCTATCTAAAGCCGAACATACCGACCATTTTGTTATCTATTTAAAGCCGAACATTCCGACCATTTTTTTTAATCTATCTAAAGCCGAACATACCGAATTTTTTTATCTATCTAAAGCCGAACATACCGAAATTCTTTTTATCTATCTAAAGCCGACGATACCGAATGTTTTTTATCTAACTAAAACCAAACATACCGACCATTTTTTATCTATATAATGCCAAACCTAACGACACTTTTTTTATCTATCTAAAGCCGAACATACCGACTATTTTTTATCTATCTAATGCCCATCATAACGACAGTTTCCTGATCGATCTAAAGCCAAAAATAACGAAATTTTTTTTCTATCCAAAGCCGAACATACCGAAAAATTGTTTATCTATCTAAAGCCGAACATAACGACCATTTTTTAAATCTATCTAAAGCCGAACATATCGACCGTTTTGTTATCATTTACAGCCGAACATTCCGACCATTTTTTAATCTATTTAAAGCCGAACATACCGACCATTTTTTTATCTATTTAAAGCCAAACATTCCGACCATTTTTTTTATCTATTTACAGCCAAACATATCAAAATTTTTTTATCAATCTAAAGCCCAACATACCGACCAATTTTTTTACCTATCTAAAGCCGAACATATCGACCATTTTGTTATCCTTTACAGCCGAAAATGCCGACCATTTTTTAATCTATTTAAAGCCGAACATACCGAACTTTTTTGTCTATCTAAAGCCGAACATACCGAAATTTTTTTACCGATCTAAAGCCGAACATACCGACCATTTTGTTATCTATTTAAAGCCGAACCTTGCGACCATTTTTTAAATTTATTTAAAGCCGAACATACCGAATTTTTTTTATCTATCTAAAGCCGAACATACCGAATTTTTTTATCTATCTAAAGCCGAACATACCGATTTCTTTTTATATCTATCTAAAGGCGAACATACCGAAATTCTTTTATCTCTCTAGAGCCGAAAATACCGACCATTTTGTTATCTATTTAAAGCCGAACATTCCTACCATTTCCTTATCTATTTAAAACCAAACATATCGAAATTTTTCATCTATCTAAAGCCGAACATACCGAATTTTTTTTATCTATCCACAGCCGAACATACCGAAAAGTTTTGTATCTACCTTAAGCCAAACATAACGACCATTTTTTTATCTATCTAAAGCCAAACATAATGACAATTTTGTTATCTATCTAAAACCGAACATACCGAATTTTTTGTCTATCTAAAGCCAAACATACCGAAACTTTTTTCTCTCTCTAAAGCCGAAAATACCGACCATTTTGCAATCTATTTAAAGCCGAACATTCCGACCATTTTTTAAATCTATTTAAAGCCGAACATATCGAAATTTTGTTTATCTATCCAAAGCCGAACATACCAAAAAATTTTGTATCTATCTAAAGCCGAACATAACGACCAATTTTTATCTATCTAAATTCATATATAAGGACAATTTTGTTATCTATCTAAAGCCAAAAATACCGTCAATGTTTTTATCTATCTAAAAACTGACATACCGACCATTTTTTATCTATCTAATGCCAAACATAACGACAATTTTTTTTATCTATCTAAAGCCGAACATACCGACCATTTTTTATCTTCCTAATGCCAAACATAACGACAGTTTTTTATCTATCTAAAGTCGAGCATAAGGATAGTTTTTATCTATCTAATGCCAAACATAACGAAGTTTTGATCCTTCTAAAGCCGAACATATCGACCATTTTGTTATCTATTTAAAGCCGAACCTTGCGACCATTTTTTAAATTTATTTAAAGCCGAACATACCGAATTTTTTTTATCTATCTAAAGCCGAACATACCGAATTTTTTTATCTATCTAAAGCCGAACATACCGAATTCTTTTTATATCTATCTAAAGGCGAACATACCGAAATTCTTTTATCTCTCTAAAGCCGAAAATACCGACCATTTTGTTATCTATTTAAAGCCGAACATTCCTACCATTTCCTTATCTATTTAAAACCAAACATATCGAAATTTTTCATCTATCTAAAGCCGAACATACCGAATTTTTTTTATCTATCCACAGCCGAACATACCGAAAAGTTTTGTATCTACCTTAAGCCAAACATAACGACCATTTTTTTATCTATCTAAAGCCAAACATAATGACAATTTTGTTATCTATCTAAAACCGAACATACCGAATTTTTTGTCTATCTAAAGCCAAACATACCGAAACTTTTTTCTCTCTCTAAAGCCGAAAATACCGACCATTTTGCAATCTATTTAAAGCCGAACATTCCGACCATTTTTTAAATCTATTTAAAGCCGAACATATCGAAATTTTGTTTATCTATCCAAAGCCGAACATACCAAAAAATTTTGTATCTATCTAAAGCCGAACATAACGACCAATTTTTATCTATCTAAATTCATATATAAGGACAATTTTGTTATCTATCTAAAGCCAAAAATACCGTCAATGTTTTTATCTATCTAAAAACTGACATACCGACCATTTTTTATCTATCTAATGCCAAACATAACGACAATTTTTTTTATCTATCTAAAGCCGAACATACCGACCATTTTTTATCTTCCTAATGCCAAACATAACGACAGTTTTTTATCTATCTAAAGTCGAGCATAAGGATAGTTTTTATCTATCTAATGCCAAACATAACGAAGTTTTGATCCTTCTAAAGCCGAACATATCGACCATTTTGTTATCTATTTAAAGCCGAACCTTGCGACCATTTTTTAAATTTATTTAAAGCCGAACATACCGAATTTTTTTTATCTATCTAAAGCCGAACATACCGAATTTTTTTATCTATCTAAAGCCGAACATACCGAATTCTTTTTATATCTATCTAAAGGCGAACATACCGAAATTCTTTTATCTCTCTAAAGCCGAAAATACCGACCATTTTGTTATCTATTTAAAGCCGAACATTCCTACCATTTCCTTATCTATTTAAAACCAAACATATCGAAATTTTTCATCTATCTAAAGCCGAACATACCGAATTTTTTTTATCTATCCACAGCCGAACATACCGAAAAGTTTTGTATCTACCTTAAGCCAAACATAACGACCATTTTTTTATCTATCTAAAGCCAAACATAATGACAATTTTGTTATCTATCTAAAACCGAACATACCGAATTTTTTGTCTATCTAAAGCCAAACATACCGAAACTTTTTTCTCTCTCTAAAGCCGAAAATACCGACCATTTTGCAATCTATTTAAAGCCGAACATTCCGACCATTTTTTAAATCTATTTAAAGCCGAACATATCGAAATTTTGTTTATCTATCCAAAGCCGAACATACCAAAAAATTTTGTATCTATCTAAAGCCGAACATAACGACCAATTTTTATCTATCTAAATTCATATATAAGGACAATTTTGTTATCTATCTAAAGCCAAAAATACCGTCAATGTTTTTATCTATCTAAAAACTGACATACCGACCATTTTTTATCTATCTAATGCCAAACATAACGACAATTTTTTTTATCTATCTAAAGCCGAACATACCGACCATTTTTTATCTTCCTAATGCCAAACATAACGACAGTTTTTTATCTATCTAAAGTCGAGCATAAGGATAGTTTTTATCTATCTAATGCCAAACATAACGAAGTTTTGATCCTTCTAAAGCCGAACATATCGACCATTTTGTTATCTATTTAAAGCCGAACCTTGCGACCATTTTTTAAATTTATTTAAAGCCGAACATACCGAATTTTTTTTATCTATCTAAAGCCGAACATACCGAATTTTTTTATCTATCTAAAGCCGAACATACCGAATTCTTTTTATATCTATCTAAAGGCGAACATACCGAAATTCTTTTATCTCTCTAAAGCCGAAAATACCGACCATTTTGTTATCTATTTAAAGCCGAACATTCCTACCATTTCCTTATCTATTTAAAACCAAACATATCGAAATTTTTCATCTATCTAAAGCCGAACATACCGAATTTTTTTTATCTATCCACAGCCGAACATACCGAAAAGTTTTGTATCTACCTTAAGCCAAACATAACGACCATTTTTTTATCTATCTAAAGCCAAACATAATGACAATTTTGTTATCTATCTAAAACCGAACATACCGAATTTTTTGTCTATCTAAAGCCAAACATACCGAAACTTTTTTCTCTCTCTAAAGCCGAAAATACCGACCATTTTGCAATCTATTTAAAGCCGAACATTCCGACCATTTTTTAAATCTATTTAAAGCCGAACATATCGAAATTTTGTTTATCTATCCAAAGCCGAACATACCAAAAAATTTTGTATCTATCTAAAGCCGAACATAACGACCAATTTTTATCTATCTAAATTCATATATAAGGACAATTTTGTTATCTATCTAAAGCCAAAAATACCGTCAATGTTTTTATCTATCTAAAAACTGACATACCGACCATTTTTTATCTATCTAATGCCAAACATAACGACAATTTTTTTTATCTATCTAAAGCCGAACATACCGACCATTTTTTATCTTCCTAATGCCAAACATAACGACAGTTTTTTATCTATCTAAAGTCGAGCATAAGGATAGTTTTTATCTATCTAATGCCAAACATAACGAAGTTTTGATCCTTCTAAAGCCGAACATATCGACCATTTTAATATCTATTTAAAGCCGAACCTTGCGACCATTTTTTAAATTTATTTAAAGCCGAACATACCGAATTTTTTTTATCTATCTAAAGCCGAACATACCGAATTTTTTTATCTATCTAAAGCCGAACATACCGAATTCTTTTTATATCTATCTAAAGGCGAACATACCGAAATTCTTTTATCTCTCTAAAGCCGAAAATACCGACCATTTTGTTATCTATTTAAAGCCGAACATTCCTACCATTTCCTTATCTATTTAAAACCAAACATATCGAAATTTTTCATCTATCTAAAGCCGAACATACCGAATTTTTTTTATCTATCCACAGCCGAACATACCGAAAAGTTTTGTATCTACCTTAAGCCAAACATAACGACCATTTTTTTATCTATCTAAAGCCAAACATAATGACAATTTTGTTATCTATCTAAAACCGAACATACCGAATTTTTT
Source organism: Convolutriloba macropyga (assembly GCF_964194025.1). Taxonomy (NCBI): domain Eukaryota; kingdom Metazoa; phylum Xenacoelomorpha; order Acoela; family Convolutidae; genus Convolutriloba; species Convolutriloba macropyga. The sequence goes on from NC_134480.1 coordinate 1,378,811, forward strand.
GTCTATCTAAAGCCAAACATACCGAAACTTTTTTCTCTCTCTAAAGCCGAAAATACCGACCATTTTGCAATCTATTTAAAGCCGAACATTCCGACCATTTTTTAAATCTATTTAAAGCCGAACATATCGAAATTTTGTTTATCTATCCAAAGCCGAACATACCAAAAAATTTTGTATCTATCTAAAGCCGAACATAACGACCAATTTTTATCTATCTAAATTCATATATAAGGACAATTTTGTTATCTATCTAAAGCCAAAAATACCGTCAATGTTTTTATCTATCTAAAAACTGACATACCGACCATTTTTTATCTATCTAATGCCAAACATAACGACAATTTTTTTTATCTATCTAAAGCCGAACATACCGACCATTTTTTATCTTCCTAATGCCAAACATAACGACAGTTTTTTATCTATCTAAAGTCGAGCATAAGGATAGTTTTTATCTATCTAATGCCAAACATAACGAAGTTTTGATCCTTCTAAAGCCGAACATATCGACCATTTTGTTATCATTTACAGCCGAAAATATCGACCATTTTTTAATCTATTTAAAGCCGAACATACCGAAGTTTTTTGTCTATCTAAAACCAAACATACCGACCATTTTGTTATCTATTTAAAGCCGAACCTTCCGACCATTTTTTTTTATCTATTTAAAGCCGAACATGCCGAAATTTTTTTTTATCTATCTAAAGCCGAACATACCGAAATTCTTTTATCTATCTAAAGCCGAACATACCGAAATTTTTTTTACCTGTCTAAAGCCTAACATACCGACCATTTTGTTATCTATTTAAAGCCAAACCTTCCGACCATTTCTATTATCTATTTAAAGCCGAACAGACCGAAATTTTTTTTCTATCTAAAGCCGAGCATACCAAAATTTTTTTTTACCTATCTAAAGCCGACTGTACCGACCATTTTGTTATCTATCTAAAGCCGAAGATACCGAAATATGTTTTACCTATCTAAAGCCGAACATACCGACCATTCATTTTGTTTTCTATTTAAAGCCAAACCTTCCGACCATTTTTTTAATCTGTTTAAAGCCGAACATACCGAAATTTTTTTTATCTATCTAAAGCCGACCATACTGAAATTTTTTTTCACCTATCTAAAGCCGAACATACCCACCATTTTGTTATCTATTTAAAGCCAAACCTTCCGACCATTTTTTTATCTATCTAAAGCCGAAAAAACCGAATTTTTTTTATCTATCTAAAGCCGAACATACCGAAATTCTTTTTATCTTTCTAAAGCCGACGATACCGAATGTTTTTTATCTAACTAAAACCAAACATACCGACCATTTTGTTATCTATCTAAAGCCGAAGATACCGAAATATGTTTTACCTATCTAAAGCCGAACATACCGACCATTCATTTTGTTTTCTATTTAAAGCCAAACCTTCCGACCATTTTTTTTATCTGTTTAAAGCCGAACATACCGAAATTTTTTTTCACCTATCTAAAGCCGAACATACCCACCATTTTGTTATCTATTTAAAGCCAAACCTTCCGACCATTTTCTTATCTATCTAAAGCCGAAAAAACCGAATTTTTTTTATCTATCTGAAGCCGAACATACCGAATTCTTTTTATATCTATCTAAAGCCGAACATACCGAAATTCTCTTATCTATCTAAAGCCGAACATACCGTTTTTTTATCTAACTAAAGTCGAACATACCGACCATTTTTTTTCTATCTCATGCCAAACCTAACGACAATTTTTTTATCTATCTAAAGCCGAACATACCGACTATTTTTTATCTATCTAATGCCCATCATAACGACAGTTTTCCTGATCGATCTAAAGCCGAAAATAACAATATTTTTTTGTCTATCCACAGCCGAACATACCAAAAACTTTTTATTTATCTAAAGCCGAACATAACGACCATTTTGTTATCTATTTAAAGCCAAACAATCCGAAATTTTTTTTATCTTTCTAACGCCGAACATACTGAAATTTTTTTTACATATCTAAAGCCGAACATACCGACCATATTGTTATCTATTTAAAGCCAAACCTTCCGACCATTTTTTAATCTATCTAAAGCCGAACATACCGAAATTTTTTTTATCTATCTAAAGCCGAACATACCGAATTCTTTTTATATCTATCTAAAGCCGAACATACCGAAATTCTTTTATCTATTTAAAGCCAAACATACCGAAATTTTTTTTATCTATCTAAAGCCTAACATACCAAAAATTTTTCTATCTATCTAAAGCCGACGATACCGAATGTTTTTTATCTAACTAAAACAAAACATACCGACCATTTTGTTATCTATTTAAAGCCAAAACTTCCGACCATTTTTTTATCTACCTAAAGCCGAACATACCGAAATTTTTTTTATCTATCTAAAGCCGAAGATACCAAATTCTTTTTATATCTATCTAAAGCCGAACATACCAAAATTTTTTTTATCTATCTAAAGCCGAACATACCGAATTCTTTTTATATCTATCTAAAGCCGAACATACCATATTTCTTTTAATCTATCTAAAGCCGAACACACCGTATTTCTTTTTATCTATCTAAAGCCGAACATACCGACTATTTTTTATCTATCTAATGCCCATCATAACGACAGTTTCCTGATCGATCTAAAGCCGAACATAACGATATTTTTTTTCTATCCACAGCACCTTTTTGTTATCTATTTAAAGCCGAACATTCCGACCATTTTTTTATCTATCTAAAGCCGAACATGCCGAATTCTTTTTATATCTACCTAAAGCCGAACATACCGAAATTCTTTTATCTATCTAAAGCCGAACATACCGTTTTTTTTATCTAACTAAAGCCAAATATACCGACCATTTCTTTTCTATCTAATGCCAAACCTAACGACAGTTTTTATCTATCTAAAGCCGAACACACCGACTATTTTTTATCTATCTAATGCCCATCATAACGACAGTTTCCTGATCGATCTAAAGCCAAACATAACGATATTTTTTTTTCTATCCACAGCCGAACATACCGAAAAATTGTTTATCTATCTAAAGCCGAACATAAAGACCATTTCGTTATCTAATTAAAGCCGAAAATTCCGACCATTTTTTATCTAAAGCCGAACATACCGAATTCTTTTTATATCTATCTAAAGCCGAACATACCGAAATTCTTTTATCTATTTAAAGCCGAACATACCGAATTTTTTTTATCTAACTAAAGCCGAACATACCGACCATTTTTTTCTATCTAATGCCAAACCTAACGACAATTTTTTCATCTATTTAAAGCCGAACATAACGACCATTTTGTTATCTATTTAGAGCCGAACATACCGACCATTTTGTTATCTTTTTAAAGCCAAACATATCGAAATTTTTTTTATCTATATAAAACCGAACATACCGAGTTTTTTTTTATCTAACTAATGCCGAACATACCGACCATTTTTGATCTATCTAATGCCAAAACTAACAACAGTTTTTTATCTATCTAAAGCCGAACAAACCGACTATTTCTTATCTATCTAATGCCCATCATAACGACAGTTTCCTGATCGATCTAAAGCCGAACATAACGATAGTTTTTATTCTATCCAAAGCCGAACATACCGAAAAATTGTTTATCTATCTAAAGCCGAACATAACGACCATTTTTTATCTATCTAAAGCCAAACATAACGACTATTTTTTTATCTATCTAAAGCCGAACATACCGACCATTTTGTTATCATTTAAAGCCGAACATACCGACCATTTTTTAATCTTTTTACAGCCGAACATATCGAAATTGTTTTTATCTATCTAAAGCTGAACATACCGAATTTTTTTTATCTATCTAAAGCCGAACAAACCGAACATTTTGTTATCTATTTAAAGCCGAACATTCCGACCATTTTTTTAATCTATTTAAAGCCGAACATACCAAAATTTTATTTATCTATCTAATGCCAAACATAACGACAGTATTTTTATCTATCTAAAGCCGAACATACGAACCATTTTTTTATCTATCTAATGCCAAACATAACGACAGTTTTCTGATCAATCTAAAGTCGATCAATCTAAATTATGATAATTTTTTTTCTATCCAAAGCCGAACATACCGACAAATTTTGTATCTGTCTAAAGCCGAACATACCGAATTTTTTTTATCTATCTAAAGCCGAAAATACCAAAATTTTTTTATCTATCTAAAGCCAAACATACCGAATTTTTTTTATATCTATCTAAAGCCGAACATACCGAAATTCTTTTATCTATCTAAAGCCGAACATACCGACAATTTTTTATCTATCTAAAGCCATACACAACGACAATTTTTTTTTATCTATCCAAAGCCGAACATACCGACCATTTTTTATCTATCTAATGCCAAACATAACGACAGTTTTAATTATCTACCTAAAGCCGAACATAACGATAATTTTTTTACCTATCCAAAGACGAACATACTGACAATTTTTTCATCTGTCCAAAGGCGAACAAACCGACAATTTTTTTATTTATCTGAAACCGAACATACCGACCATTTTTTATCTATCTAATGCCAAACATAACGACAGTTTTTTTATCTATCTAAAGCCGAACATAACGACAGTTTCTTTATCTATCTAATGCCAAACATAATGACAGTTTTTTATTTATCTAAAGCCGAACATACCGACCTTTTTTTATCTATCTAATGTCAAACATAACGACAGTTTTTTATCTATCTAAAGCCGAACATACCCACCATTTTTTATATCTAACTAATGCCAAACATAACGACAGTTTTAATTATCTACCTAAAGCCGAACATAACGATAATTTTTTTACCTATCCAAAGACGAACATACTAACAATTTTTTCATCTGTCCAAAGGCGAACAAACCGACAATTTTTTTATTTATCTGTAACCGAACATACCAACCATTTTTTATCTATCTAATGCCAAACATAACGACAGTTTTTTTATCTATCTAAAGCCGAACATACCCACCATTTTTTATATCTATCTAATGCCAAATATAACGACAGTTTTAATTATCTACCTAAAGCCGAACATAACGATAATTCTTTACCTATCCAAAGACGAACATACTGACAATTTTTTCATCTGTCCAAAGGCGAACAAACCGACAATTTTTTTATTTATCTGAAACCGAACATACCGACCATTTTTTATCTATCTAATGCCAAACATAACGACAGTTTTTTTATCTATCTAAAACCGAACATAACGACAGTTTCTTTATCTATCTAAAACCGAACATACCGACCTTTTTTTATCTATCTAATGTCAAACATAACGACAGTTTTTTATCTATCTAAAGCCGAACATACCCACCATTTTTTATATCTATCTAATGCCAAATATAACGACAGTTTTAATTATCTACCTAAAGCCGAACATAACGATAATTCTTTACCTATCCAAAGACGAACATACTGACAATTTTTTCATCTGTCCAAAGGCGAACAAACCGACAATTTTTTTATTTATCTGAAACCGAACATACCGACCATTTTTTATCTATCTAATGCCAAACATAACGACAGTTTTTTTATCTATCTAAAACCGAACATAACGACAGTTTCTTTATCTATCTAAAACCGAACATACCGACCTTTTTTATCAATCTAATGTCAAACATAACGACAGTTTTTTATCTATCTAAAGCCGAACATACCCACCATTTTTTATATCTATCTAATGCCAAACATAACGACAGTTTTAATTATCTACCTAAAGCCGAACATAACGATAATTTTTTTACCTATCCAAAGACGAACATACTGACAATTTTTTCATCTGTCCAAAGGCGAACAAACCGACAATTTTTTTATTTATCTGAAACCGAACATACCGACCATTTTCTA